>NW_026974223.1:0-93395 GCF_037042905.1 Lytechinus pictus | reverse complement strand
TGATTCTTCCATTTTTCACCACATATGCAGTAACCTTATTTGGGAGATAAATGAACATATATATATTTTTGTTTTTATTCAAAAAACAAAATGGTTTCCCGTCTGTGATATCTAGCCAATGTGAAAGCTCTTAATACAACTTCATAATTAGTGTTTGTATAAATTCTTCATTTCCAATGCAAACTTTGATTAGCGATAACTTGAAATCCACTTGTGCTCCAAATTTCATTTTTCTTTTAAAATAAAGCTCATGGAATTCTTCAAAAATTATGTATCATGTATTTGTCTCCAAAATCTCGCCTTAATGGTTTAAATCGCCATTTAAGTCTAAGTGTTCATTTGCTGAATTTTGGACAGTCAGCGAATGTGTGTACGTATGCTTATCCATATTAGATTAAACCTGTGGTTTGGTATATTTTATCTTGTCTCAAAAGTAAAAGCTTGATGATTCTTCCATTTTTCACCACATATGCAGTAACCTTATTTGGGAGATAAATGAACATATATATATTTTTGTTTTTATTCAAAAAACAAATGGTTTCCCTCTGTAATTTCTAGCCAATGTCAAAGCTTTTAATAAAACTTCATCATTAGTGTTTGTATAAATTCTTCATTTCCAATGCAAACTTTGATTAGCGATAACTTGAAATCCACTTGTGCTCCAAATTTCATTTTTCTTTTAAAATAAAGCTCATGGAATTCTTCAAAAATTATGTAATCATGTATTTGTCTTCAAAATATCGCCTTAATGGTTTAAATCGCCATTTAAGTCTAAGTGTTCATTTGCTGAATTTTGGACAGTCAGCGAATGTGTGTACGTATGCTTATCCATATTAGATTAAACCTGTGGTTTGGTATATTTATCTTGTCTCAAAAGTAAAAGCTTGATGATTCTTCCATTTTTCACCACATATGCAGTAACCTTATTTGGGAGATAAATGAACATATATATATTTTTGTTTTTATTCAAAAAACAAATGGTTTCCCGTCTGTAATTTCTAGCCAATGTCAAAGCTTTTAATAAAACTTCATAATTAGTGTTTGTATAAATTCTTCGTTTCCAATGCAAACTTTGATTAGCGATAACTTGAAATCCACTTGTGCTCCAAATTTCATTTTTCTTTTAAAATAAAGCTCATGGAATTCTTCAAAAATTATGTAATCATGTATTTGTCTCCAAAATCTCGCCTTAATGGTTTAAATCGCCATTTAAGTCTAAGTGTTCATTTGCTGAATTTTTGACAGTCAGCGATCGTGTGTACGTATGCTCATCCATATTAGATTAAACCTGTGGTTTGGTATATTTTATCTTGTCTCAAAAGTAAAAGCTTGATGATTCTTCCATTTTTTCTTCACATATGCAGTAACCTTATTTGGGAGATAAATGAACATATATATATTTTTGTTTTTATTCAAAAAACAAAATGGTTTCCCGTCTGTGATATCTAGCCAATGTGAAAGCTCTTAATACAACTTCATAATTAGTGTTTGTATAAATTCTTCATTTCCAATGCAAACTTTGATTAGCGATAACTTGAAATCCACTTGTGCTCCAAATTTCATTTTTCTTTTAAAATAAAGCTCATGGAATTCTTCAAAAATTATGTATCATGTATTTGTCTCCAAAATCTCGCCTTAATGGTTTAAATCGCCATTTAAGTCTAAGTGTTCATTTGCTGAATTTTGGACAGTCAGCGAATGTGTGTACGTATGCTTATCCATATTAGATTAAACCTGTGGTTTGGTATATTTTATCTTGTCTCAAAAGTAAAAGCTTGATGATTCTTCCATTTTTCACCACATATGCAGTAACCTTATTTGGGAGATAAATGAACATATATATATTTTTGTTTTTATTCAAAAAACAAATGGTTTCCCGTCTGTAATTTCTAGCCAATGTCAAAGCTTTTAATAAAACTTCATCATTAGTGTTTGTATAAATTCTTCATTTCCAATGCAAACTTTGATTAGCGATAACTTGAAATCCACTTGTGCTCCAAATTTCATTTTTCTTTTAAAATAAAGCTCATGGAATTCTTCAAAAATTATGTAATCATGTATTTGTCTTCAAAATATCGCCTTAATGGTTTAAATCGCCATTTAAGTCTAAGTGTTCATTTGCTGAATTTTGGACAGTCAGCGAATGTGTGTACGTATGCTTATCCATATTAGATTAAACCTGTGGTTTGGTATATTTTATCTTGTCTCAAAAGTAAAAGCTTGATGATTCTTCCATTTTTCACCACATATGCAGTAACCTTATTTGGGAGATAAATGAACATATATATATTTTTGTTTTTATTCAAAAAACAAAATGGTTTCCCGTCTGTGATATCTAGCCAATGTGAAAGCTCTTAATACAACTTCATAATTAGTGTTTGTATAAATTCTTCATTTCCAATGCAAACTTTGATTAGCGATAACTTGAAATCCACTTGTGCTCCAAATTTCATTTTTCTTTTAAAATAAAGCTCATGGAATTCTTCAAAAATTATGTATCATGTATTTGTCTCCAAAATCTCGCCTTAATGGTTTAAATCGCCATTTAAGTCTAAGTGTTCATTTGCTGAATTTTGGACAGTCAGCGAATGTGTGTACGTATGCTTATCCATATTAGATTAAACCTGTGGTTTGGTATATTTTATCTTGTCTCAAAAGTAAAAGCTTGATGATTCTTCCATTTTTCACCACATATGCAGTAACCTTATTTGGGAGATAAATGAACATATATATATTTTTGTTTTTATTCAAAAAACAAATGGTTTCCCGTCTGTAATTTCTAGCCAATGTCAAAGCTTTTAATAAAACTTCATCATTAGTGTTTGTATAAATTCTTCATTTCCAATGCAAACTTTGATTAGCGATAACTTGAAATCCACTTGTGCTCCAAATTTCATTTTTCTTTTAAAATAAAGCTCATGGAATTCTTCAAAAATTATGTAATCATGTATTTGTCTTCAAAATATCGCCTTAATGGTTTAAATCGCCATTTAAGTCTAAGTGTTCATTTGCTGAATTTTGGACAGTCAGCGAATGTGTGTACGTATGCTTATCCATATTAGATTAAACCTGTGGTTTGGTATATTTTATCTTGTCTCAAAAGTAAAAGCTTGATGATTCTTCCATTTTTCACCACATATGCAGTAACCTTATTTGGGAGATAAATGAACATATATATATTTTTGTTTTTATTCAAAAAACAAATGGTTTCCCGTCTGTAATTTCTAGCCAATGTCAAAGCTTTTAATAAAACTTCATAATTAGTGTTTGTATAAATTCTTCATTTCCAATGCAAACTTTGATTAGCGATAACTTGAAATCCACTTGTGCTCCAAATTTCATTTTTCTTTTAAAATAAAGCTCATGGAATTCTTCAAAAATTATGTAATCATGTATTTGTCTTCAAAATCTCGCCTTAATGGTTTAAATCGCCATTTAAGTCTAAGTGTTCATTTGCTGAATTTTGGACAGTCAGCGAATGTATGTACGTATGCTTATCCATATTAGATTAAACCTGTGATTTGGTATATTTTATCTTGTCTCAAAAGTAAAAGCTTGATGATTATTCCATTTTTTCACCACATATGCAGTAACCTTATTTGGGAGATAAATGAACATATATATATTTTTGTTTTTATTCAAAAAACAAATGGTTTCCCGTCTGTAATTTCTAGCCAATGTCAAAGCTTTTAATAAAACTTCATAATTAGTGTTTGTATAAATTCTTCGTTTCCAATGCAAACTTTGATTAGCGATAACTTGAAATCCACTTGTGCTCCAAATTTCATTTTTCTTTTAAAATAAAGCTCATGGAATTCTTCAAAAATTATGTAATCATGTATTTGTCTCCAAAATCTCGCCTTAATGGTTTAAATCGCCATTTAAGTCTAAGTGTTCATTTGCTGAATTTTTGACAGTCAGCGATCGTGTGTACGTATGCTCATCCATATTAGATTAAACCTGTGGTTTGGTATATTTTATCTTGTCTCAAAAGTAAAAGCTTGATGATTCTTCCATTTTTTCTTCACATATGCAGTAACCTTATTTGGGAGATAAATGAACATATATATATTTTTGTTTTTATTCAAAAAACAAAATGGTTTCCCGTCTGTGATATCTAGCCAATGTGAAAGCTCTTAATACAACTTCATAATTAGTGTTTGTATAAATTCTTCATTTCCAATGCAAACTTTGATTAGCGATAACTTGAAATCCACTTGTGCTCCAAATTTCATTTTTCTTTTAAAATAAAGCTCATGGAATTCTTCAAAAATTATGTATCATGTATTTGTCTCCAAAATCTCGCCTTAATGGTTTAAATCGCCATTTAAGTCTAAGTGTTCATTTGCTGAATTTTGGACAGTCAGCGAATGTGTGTACGTATGCTTATCCATATTAGATTAAACCTGTGGTTTGGTATATTTTATCTTGTCTCAAAAGTAAAAGCTTGATGATTCTTCCATTTTTCACCACATATGCAGTAACCTTATTTGGGAGATAAATGAACATATATATATTTTTGTTTTTATTCAAAAAACAAATGGTTTCCCGTCTGTAATTTCTAGCCAATGTCAAAGCTTTTAATAAAACTTCATCATTAGTGTTTGTATAAATTCTTCATTTCCAATGCAAACTTTGATTAGCGATAACTTGAAATCCACTTGTGCTCCAAATTTCATTTTTCTTTTAAAATAAAGCTCATGGAATTCTTCAAAAATTATGTAATCATGTATTTGTCTTCAAAATATCGCCTTAATGGTTTAAATCGCCATTTAAGTCTAAGTGTTCATTTGCTGAATTTTGGACAGTCAGCGAATGTGTGTACGTATGCTTATCCATATTAGATTAAACCTGTGGTTTGGTATATTTTATCTTGTCTCAAAAGTAAAAGCTTGATGATTCTTCCATTTTTCACCACATATGCAGTAACCTTATTTGGGAGATAAATGAACATATATATATTTTTGTTTTTATTCAAAAAACAAAATGGTTTCCCGTCTGTGATATCTAGCCAATGTGAAAGCTCTTAATACAACTTCATAATTAGTGTTTGTATAAATTCTTCATTTCCAATGCAAACTTTGATTAGCGATAACTTGAAATCCACTTGTGCTCCAAATTTCATTTTTCTTTTAAAATAAAGCTCATGGAATTCTTCAAAAATTATGTATCATGTATTTGTCTCCAAAATCTCGCCTTAATGGTTTAAATCGCCATTTAAGTCTAAGTGTTCATTTGCTGAATTTTGGACAGTCAGCGAATGTGTGTACGTATGCTTATCCATATTAGATTAAACCTGTGGTTTGGTATATTTTATCTTGTCTCAAAAGTAAAAGCTTGATGATTCTTCCATTTTTCACCACATATGCAGTAACCTTATTTGGGAGATAAATGAACATATATATATTTTTGTTTTTATTCAAAAAACAAATGGTTTCCCGTCTGTAATTTCTAGCCAATGTCAAAGCTTTTAATAAAACTTCATCATTAGTGTTTGTATAAATTCTTCATTTCCAATGCAAACTTTGATTAGCGATAACTTGAAATCCACTTGTGCTCCAAATTTCATTTTTCTTTTAAAATAAAGCTCATGGAATTCTTCAAAAATTATGTAATCATGTATTTGTCTTCAAAATATCGCCTTAATGGTTTAAATCGCCATTTAAGTCTAAGTGTTCATTTGCTGAATTTTGGACAGTCAGCGAATGTGTGTACGTATGCTTATCCATATTAGATTAAACCTGTGGTTTGGTATATTTTATCTTGTCTCAAAAGTAAAAGCTTGATGATTCTTCCATTTTTCACCACATATGCAGTAACCTTATTTGGGAGATAAATGAACATATATATATTTTTGTTTTTATTCAAAAAACAAATGGTTTCCCGTCTGTAATTTCTAGCCAATGTCAAAGCTTTTAATAAAACTTCATAATTAGTGTTTGTATAAATTCTTCATTTCCAATGCAAACTTTGATTAGCGATAACTTGAAATCCACTTGTGCTCCAAATTTCATTTTTCTTTTAAAATAAAGCTCATGGAATTCTTCAAAAATTATGTAATCATGTATTTGTCTTCAAAATCTCGCCTTAATGGTTTAAATCGCCATTTAAGTCTAAGTGTTCATTTGCTGAATTTTGGACAGTCAGCGAATGTGTGTACGTATGCTTATCCATATTAGATTAAACCTGTGGTTTGGTATATTTTATCTTGTCTCAAAAGTAAAAGCTTGATGATTCTTCCATTTTTCACCACATATGCAGTAACCTTATTTGGGAGATAAATGAACATATATATATTTTTGTTTTTATTCAAAAAACAAATGGTTTCCCGTCTGTAATTTCTAGCCAATGTCAAAGCTTTTAATAAAACTTCATCATTAGTGTTTGTATAAATTCTTCATTTCCAATGCAAACTTTGATTAGCGATAACTTGAAATCCACTTGTGCTCCAAATTTCATTTTTCTTTTAAAATAAAGCTCATGGAATTCTTCAAAAATTATGTAATCATGTATTTGTCTTCAAAATATCGCCTTAATGGTTTAAATCGCCATTTAAGTCTAAGTGTTCATTTGCTGAATTTTGGACAGTCAGCGAATGTGTGTACGTATGCTTATCCATATTAGATTAAACCTGTGGTTTGGTATATTTTATCTTGTCTCAAAAGTAAAAGCTTGATGATTCTTCCATTTTTCACCACATATGCAGTAACCTTATTTGGGAGATAAATGAACATATATATATTTTTGTTTTTATTCAAAAAACAAATGGTTTCCCGTCTGTAATTTCTAGCCAATGTCAAAGCTTTTAATAAAACTTCATAATTAGTGTTTGTATAAATTCTTCATTTCCAATGCAAACTTTGATTAGCGATAACTTGAAATCCACTTGTGCTCCAAATTTCATTTTTCTTTTAAAATAAAGCTCATGGAATTCTTCAAAAATTATGTAATCATGTATTTGTCTTCAAAATCTCGCCTTAATGGTTTAAATCGCCATTTAAGTCTAAGTGTTCATTTGCTGAATTTTGGACAGTCAGCGAATGTATGTACGTATGCTTATCCATATTAGATTAAACCTGTGATTTGGTATATTTTATCTTGTCTCAAAAGTAAAAGCTTGATGATTATTCCATTTTTTCACCACATATGCAGTAACCTTATTTGGGAGATAAATGAACATATATATATTTTTGTTTTTATTCAAAAAACAAATGGTTTCCCGTCTGTAATTTCTAGCCAATGTCAAAGCTTTTAATAAAACTTCATCATTAGTGTTTGTATAAATTCTTCATTTCCAATGCAAACTTTGATTAGCGATAACTTGAAATCCACTTGTGCTCCAAATTTCATTTTTCTTTTAAAATAAAGCTCATGGAATTCTTCAAAAATTATGTAATCATGTATTTGTCTTCAAAATATCGCCTTAATGGTTTAAATCGCCATTTAAGTCTAAGTGTTCATTTGCTGAATTTTGGACAGTCAGCGAATGTGTGTACGTATGCTTATCCATATTAGATTAAACCTGTGGTTTGGTATATTTTATCTTGTCTCAAAAGTAAAAGCTTGATGATTCTTCCATTTTTCACCACATATGCAGTAACCTTATTTGGGAGATAAATGAACATATATATATTTTTGTTTTTATTCAAAAAACAAAATGGTTTCCCGTCTGTGATATCTAGCCAATGTGAAAGCTCTTAATACAACTTCATAATTAGTGTTTGTATAAATTCTTCATTTCCAATGCAAACTTTGATTAGCGATAACTTGAAATCCACTTGTGCTCCAAATTTCATTTTTCTTTTAAAATAAAGCTCATGGAATTCTTCAAAAATTATGTATCATGTATTTGTCTCCAAAATCTCGCCTTAATGGTTTAAATCGCCATTTAAGTCTAAGTGTTCATTTGCTGAATTTTGGACAGTCAGCGAATGTGTGTACGTATGCTTATCCATATTAGATTAAACCTGTGGTTTGGTATATTTTATCTTGTCTCAAAAGTAAAAGCTTGATGATTCTTCCATTTTTCACCACATATGCAGTAACCTTATTTGGGAGATAAATGAACATATATATATTTTTGTTTTTATTCAAAAAACAAATGGTTTCCCGTCTGTAATTTCTAGCCAATGTCAAAGCTTTTAATAAAACTTCATCATTAGTGTTTGTATAAATTCTTCATTTCCAATGCAAACTTTGATTAGCGATAACTTGAAATCCACTTGTGCTCCAAATTTCATTTTTCTTTTAAAATAAAGCTCATGGAATTCTTCAAAAATTATGTAATCATGTATTTGTCTTCAAAATATCGCCTTAATGGTTTAAATCGCCATTTAAGTCTAAGTGTTCATTTGCTGAATTTTGGACAGTCAGCGAATGTGTGTACGTATGCTTATCCATATTAGATTAAACCTGTGGTTTGGTATATTTTATCTTGTCTCAAAAGTAAAAGCTTGATGATTCTTCCATTTTTCACCACATATGCAGTAACCTTATTTGGGAGATAAATGAACATATATATATTTTTGTTTTTATTCAAAAAACAAATGGTTTCCCGTCTGTAATTTCTAGCCAATGTCAAAGCTTTTAATAAAACTTCATAATTAGTGTTTGTATAAATTCTTCATTTCCAATGCAAACTTTGATTAGCGATAACTTGAAATCCACTTGTGCTCCAAATTTCATTTTTCTTTTAAAATAAAGCTCATGGAATTCTTCAAAAATTATGTAATCATGTATTTGTCTTCAAAATATCGCCTTAATGGTTTAAATCGCCATTTAAGTCTAAGTGTTCATTTGCTGAATTTTGGACAGTCAGCGAATGTGTGTACGTATGCTTATCCATATTAGATTAAACCTGTGGTTTGGTATATTTTATCTTGTCTCAAAAGTAAAAGCTTGATGATTCTTCCATTTTTCACCACATATGCAGTAACCTTATTTGGGAGATAAATGAACATATATATATTTTTGTTTTTATTCAAAAAACAAATGGTTTCCCGTCTGTAATTTCTAGCCAATGTCAAAGCTTTTAATAAAACTTCATAATTAGTGTTTGTATAAATTCTTCATTTCCAATGCAAACTTTGATTAGCGATAACTTGAAATCCACTTGTGCTCCAAATTTCATTTTTCTTTTAAAATAAAGCTCATGGAATTCTTCAAAAATTATGTAATCATGTATTTGTCTTCAAAATCTCGCCTTAATGGTTTAAATCGCCATTTAAGTCTAAGTGTTCATTTGCTGAATTTTGGACAGTCAGCGAATGTGTGTACGTATGCTTATCCATATTAGATTAAACCTGTGGTTTGGTATATTTTATCTTGTCTCAAAAGTAAAAGCTTGATGATTCTTCCATTTTTCACCACATATGCAGTAACCTTATTTGGGAGATAAATGAACATATATATATTTTTGTTTTTATTCAAAAAACAAATGGTTTCCCGTCTGTAATTTCTAGCCAATGTCAAAGCTTTTAATAAAACTTCATAATTAGTGTTTGTATAAATTCTTCATTTCCAATGCAAACTTTGATTAGCGATAACTTGAAATCCACTTGTGCTCCAAATTTCATTTTTCTTTTAAAATAAAGCTCATGGAATTCTTCAAAAATTATGTAATCATGTATTTGTCTTCAAAATCTCGCCTTAATGGTTTAAATCGCCATTTAAGTCTAAGTGTTCATTTGCTGAATTTTGGACAGTCAGCGAATGTGTGTACGTATGCTTATCCATATTAGATTAAACCTGTGGTTTGGTATATTTTATCTTGTCTCAAAAGTAAAAGCTTGATGATTCTTCCATTTTTCACCACATATGCAGTAACCTTATTTGGGAGATAAATGAACATATATATATTTTTGTTTTTATTCAAAAAACAAATGGTTTCCCGTCTGTAATTTCTAGCCAATGTCAAAGCTTTTAATAAAACTTCATCATTAGTGTTTGTATAAATTCTTCATTTCCAATGCAAACTTTGATTAGCGATAACTTGAAATCCACTTGTGCTCCAAATTTCATTTTTCTTTTAAAATAAAGCTCATGGAATTCTTCAAAAATTATGTAATCATGTATTTGTCTTCAAAATATCGCCTTAATGGTTTAAATCGCCATTTAAGTCTAAGTGTTCATTTGCTGAATTTTGGACAGTCAGCGAATGTGTGTACGTATGCTTATCCATATTAGATTAAACCTGTGGTTTGGTATATTTTATCTTGTCTCAAAAGTAAAAGCTTGATGATTCTTCCATTTTTCACCACATATGCAGTAACCTTATTTGGGAGATAAATGAACATATATATATTTTTGTTTTTATTCAAAAAACAAATGGTTTCCCGTCTGTAATTTCTAGCCAATGTCAAAGCTTTTAATAAAACTTCATAATTAGTGTTTGTATAAATTCTTCATTTCCAATGCAAACTTTGATTAGCGATAACTTGAAATCCACTTGTGCTCCAAATTTCATTTTTCTTTTAAAATAAAGCTCATGGAATTCTTCAAAAATTATGTAATCATGTATTTGTCTTCAAAATCTCGCCTTAATGGTTTAAATCGCCATTTAAGTCTAAGTGTTCATTTGCTGAATTTTGGACAGTCAGCGAATGTATGTACGTATGCTTATCCATATTAGATTAAACCTGTGATTTGGTATATTTTATCTTGTCTCAAAAGTAAAAGCTTGATGATTATTCCATTTTTTCACCACATATGCAGTAACCTTATTTGGGAGATAAATGAACATATATATATTTTTGTTTTTATTCAAAAAACAAATGGTTTCCCGTCTGTAATTTCTAGCCAATGTCAAAGCTTTTAATAAAACTTCATCATTAGTGTTTGTATAAATTCTTCATTTCCAATGCAAACTTTGATTAGCGATAACTTGAAATCCACTTGTGCTCCAAATTTCATTTTTCTTTTAAAATAAAGCTCATGGAATTCTTCAAAAATTATGTAATCATGTATTTGTCTTCAAAATATCGCCTTAATGGTTTAAATCGCCATTTAAGTCTAAGTGTTCATTTGCTGAATTTTGGACAGTCAGCGAATGTGTGTACGTATGCTTATCCATATTAGATTAAACCTGTGGTTTGGTATATTTTATCTTGTCTCAAAAGTAAAAGCTTGATGATTCTTCCATTTTTCACCACATATGCAGTAACCTTATTTGGGAGATAAATGAACATATATATATTTTTGTTTTTATTCAAAAAACAAAATGGTTTCCCGTCTGTGATATCTAGCCAATGTGAAAGCTCTTAATACAACTTCATAATTAGTGTTTGTATAAATTCTTCATTTCCAATGCAAACTTTGATTAGCGATAACTTGAAATCCACTTGTGCTCCAAATTTCATTTTTCTTTTAAAATAAAGCTCATGGAATTCTTCAAAAATTATGTATCATGTATTTGTCTCCAAAATCTCGCCTTAATGGTTTAAATCGCCATTTAAGTCTAAGTGTTCATTTGCTGAATTTTGGACAGTCAGCGAATGTGTGTACGTATGCTTATCCATATTAGATTAAACCTGTGGTTTGGTATATTTTATCTTGTCTCAAAAGTAAAAGCTTGATGATTCTTCCATTTTTCACCACATATGCAGTAACCTTATTTGGGAGATAAATGAACATATATATATTTTTGTTTTTATTCAAAAAACAAATGGTTTCCCGTCTGTAATTTCTAGCCAATGTCAAAGCTTTTAATAAAACTTCATCATTAGTGTTTGTATAAATTCTTCATTTCCAATGCAAACTTTGATTAGCGATAACTTGAAATCCACTTGTGCTCCAAATTTCATTTTTCTTTTAAAATAAAGCTCATGGAATTCTTCAAAAATTATGTAATCATGTATTTGTCTTCAAAATATCGCCTTAATGGTTTAAATCGCCATTTAAGTCTAAGTGTTCATTTGCTGAATTTTGGACAGTCAGCGAATGTGTGTACGTATGCTTATCCATATTAGATTAAACCTGTGGTTTGGTATATTTTATCTTGTCTCAAAAGTAAAAGCTTGATGATTCTTCCATTTTTCACCACATATGCAGTAACCTTATTTGGGAGATAAATGAACATATATATATTTTTGTTTTTATTCAAAAAACAAATGGTTTCCCGTCTGTAATTTCTAGCCAATGTCAAAGCTTTTAATAAAACTTCATAATTAGTGTTTGTATAAATTCTTCATTTCCAATGCAAACTTTGATTAGCGATAACTTGAAATCCACTTGTGCTCCAAATTTCATTTTTCTTTTAAAATAAAGCTCATGGAATTCTTCAAAAATTATGTAATCATGTATTTGTCTTCAAAATATCGCCTTAATGGTTTAAATCGCCATTTAAGTCTAAGTGTTCATTTGCTGAATTTTGGACAGTCAGCGAATGTGTGTACGTATGCTTATCCATATTAGATTAAACCTGTGGTTTGGTATATTTTATCTTGTCTCAAAAGTAAAAGCTTGATGATTCTTCCATTTTTCACCACATATGCAGTAACCTTATTTGGGAGATAAATGAACATATATATATTTTTGTTTTTATTCAAAAAACAAATGGTTTCCCGTCTGTAATTTCTAGCCAATGTCAAAGCTTTTAATAAAACTTCATAATTAGTGTTTGTATAAATTCTTCATTTCCAATGCAAACTTTGATTAGCGATAACTTGAAATCCACTTGTGCTCCAAATTTCATTTTTCTTTTAAAATAAAGCTCATGGAATTCTTCAAAAATTATGTAATCATGTATTTGTCTTCAAAATCTCGCCTTAATGGTTTAAATCGCCATTTAAGTCTAAGTGTTCATTTGCTGAATTTTGGACAGTCAGCGAATGTATGTACGTATGCTTATCCATATTAGATTAAACCTGTGATTTGGTATATTTTATCTTGTCTCAAAAGTAAAAGCTTGATGATTATTCCATTTTTTCACCACATATGCAGTAACCTTATTTGGGAGATAAATGAACATATATATATTTTTGTTTTTATTCAAAAAACAAATGGTTTCCCGTCTGTAATTTCTAGCCAATGTCAAAGCTTTTAATAAAACTTCATCATTAGTGTTTGTATAAATTCTTCATTTCCAATGCAAACTTTGATTAGCGATAACTTGAAATCCACTTGTGCTCCAAATTTCATTTTTCTTTTAAAATAAAGCTCATGGAATTCTTCAAAAATTATGTAATCATGTATTTGTCTTCAAAATATCGCCTTAATGGTTTAAATCGCCATTTAAGTCTAAGTGTTCATTTGCTGAATTTTGGACAGTCAGCGAATGTGTGTACGTATGCTTATCCATATTAGATTAAACCTGTGGTTTGGTATATTTTATCTTGTCTCAAAAGTAAAAGCTTGATGATTCTTCCATTTTTCACCACATATGCAGTAACCTTATTTGGGAGATAAATGAACATATATATATTTTTGTTTTTATTCAAAAAACAAAATGGTTTCCCGTCTGTGATATCTAGCCAATGTGAAAGCTCTTAATACAACTTCATAATTAGTGTTTGTATAAATTCTTCATTTCCAATGCAAACTTTGATTAGCGATAACTTGAAATCCACTTGTGCTCCAAATTTCATTTTTCTTTTAAAATAAAGCTCATGGAATTCTTCAAAAATTATGTATCATGTATTTGTCTCCAAAATCTCGCCTTAATGGTTTAAATCGCCATTTAAGTCTAAGTGTTCATTTGCTGAATTTTGGACAGTCAGCGAATGTGTGTACGTATGCTTATCCATATTAGATTAAACCTGTGGTTTGGTATATTTTATCTTGTCTCAAAAGTAAAAGCTTGATGATTCTTCCATTTTTCACCACATATGCAGTAACCTTATTTGGGAGATAAATGAACATATATATATTTTTGTTTTTATTCAAAAAACAAATGGTTTCCCGTCTGTAATTTCTAGCCAATGTCAAAGCTTTTAATAAAACTTCATAATTAGTGTTTGTATAAATTCTTCATTTCCAATGCAAACTTTGATTAGCGATAACTTGAAATCCACTTGTGCTCCAAATTTCATTTTTCTTTTAAAATAAAGCTCATGGAATTCTTCAAAAATTATGTAATCATGTATTTGTCTTCAAAATATCGCCTTAATGGTTTAAATCGCCATTTAAGTCTAAGTGTTCATTTGCTGAATTTTGGACAGTCAGCGAATGTGTGTACGTATGCTTATCCATATTAGATTAAACCTGTGGTTTGGTATATTTTATCTTGTCTCAAAAGTAAAAGCTTGATGATTCTTCCATTTTTCACCACATATGCAGTAACCTTATTTGGGAGATAAATGAACATATATATATTTTTGTTTTTATTCAAAAAACAAAATGGTTTCCCGTCTGTGATATCTAGCCAATGTGAAAGCTCTTAATACAACTTCATAATTAGTGTTTGTATAAATTCTTCATTTCCAATGCAAACTTTGATTAGCGATAACTTGAAATCCACTTGTGCTCCAAATTTCATTTTTCTTTTAAAATAAAGCTCATGGAATTCTTCAAAAATTATGTATCATGTATTTGTCTCCAAAATCTCGCCTTAATGGTTTAAATCGCCATTTAAGTCTAAGTGTTCATTTGCTGAATTTTGGACAGTCAGCGAATGTGTGTACGTATGCTTATCCATATTAGATTAAACCTGTGGTTTGGTATATTTTATCTTGTCTCAAAAGTAAAAGCTTGATGATTCTTCCATTTTTCACCACATATGCAGTAACCTTATTTGGGAGATAAATGAACATATATATATTTTTGTTTTTATTCAAAAAACAAATGGTTTCCCGTCTGTAATTTCTAGCCAATGTCAAAGCTTTTAATAAAACTTCATCATTAGTGTTTGTATAAATTCTTCATTTCCAATGCAAACTTTGATTAGCGATAACTTGAAATCCACTTGTGCTCCAAATTTCATTTTTCTTTTAAAATAAAGCTCATGGAATTCTTCAAAAATTATGTAATCATGTATTTGTCTTCAAAATCTCGCCTTAATGGTTTAAATCGCCATTTAAGTCTAAGTGTTCATTTGCTGAATTTTGGACAGTCAGCGAATGTATGTACGTATGCTTATCCATATTAGATTAAACCTGTGATTTGGTATATTTTATCTTGTCTCAAAAGTAAAAGCTTGATGATTATTCCATTTTTTCACCACATATGCAGTAACCTTATTTGGGAGATAAATGAACATATATATATTTTTGTTTTTATTCAAAAAACAAATGGTTTCCCGTCTGTAATTTCTAGCCAATGTCAAAGCTTTTAATAAAACTTCATAATTAGTGTTTGTATAAATTCTTCGTTTCCAATGCAAACTTTGATTAGCGATAACTTGAAATCCACTTGTGCTCCAAATTTCATTTTTCTTTTAAAATAAAGCTCATGGAATTCTTCAAAAATTATGTATCATGTATTTGTCTCCAAAATCTCGCCTTAATGGTTTAAATCGCCATTTAAGTCTAAGTGTTCATTTGCTGAATTTTGGACAGTCAGCGAATGTGTGTACGTATGCTTATCCATATTAGATTAAACCTGTGGTTTGGTATATTTTATCTTGTCTCAAAAGTAAAAGCTTGATGATTCTTCCATTTTTCACCACATATGCAGTAACCTTATTTGGGAGATAAATGAACATATATATATTTTTGTTTTTATTCAAAAAACAAATGGTTTCCCGTCTGTAATTTCTAGCCAATGTCAAAGCTTTTAATAAAACTTCATAATTAGTGTTTGTATAAATTCTTCATTTCCAATGCAAACTTTGATTAGCGATAACTTGAAATCCACTTGTGCTCCAAATTTCATTTTTCTTTTAAAATAAAGCTCATGGAATTCTTCAAAAATTATGTAATCATGTATTTGTCTTCAAAATATCGCCTTAATGGTTTAAATCGCCATTTAAGTCTAAGTGTTCATTTGCTGAATTTTGGACAGTCAGCGAATGTGTGTACGTATGCTTATCCATATTAGATTAAACCTGTGGTTTGGTATATTTTATCTTGTCTCAAAAGTAAAAGCTTGATGATTCTTCCATTTTTCACCACATATGCAGTAACCTTATTTGGGAGATAAATGAACATATATATATTTTTGTTTTTATTCAAAAAACAAAATGGTTTCCCGTCTGTGATATCTAGCCAATGTGAAAGCTCTTAATACAACTTCATAATTAGTGTTTGTATAAATTCTTCATTTCCAATGCAAACTTTGATTAGCGATAACTTGAAATCCACTTGTGCTCCAAATTTCATTTTTCTTTTAAAATAAAGCTCATGGAATTCTTCAAAAATTATGTATCATGTATTTGTCTCCAAAATCTCGCCTTAATGGTTTAAATCGCCATTTAAGTCTAAGTGTTCATTTGCTGAATTTTGGACAGTCAGCGAATGTGTGTACGTATGCTTATCCATATTAGATTAAACCTGTGGTTTGGTATATTTTATCTTGTCTCAAAAGTAAAAGCTTGATGATTCTTCCATTTTTCACCACATATGCAGTAACCTTATTTGGGAGATAAATGAACATATATATATTTTTGTTTTTATTCAAAAAACAAATGGTTTCCCGTCTGTAATTTCTAGCCAATGTCAAAGCTTTTAATAAAACTTCATCATTAGTGTTTGTATAAATTCTTCATTTCCAATGCAAACTTTGATTAGCGATAACTTGAAATCCACTTGTGCTCCAAATTTCATTTTTCTTTTAAAATAAAGCTCATGGAATTCTTCAAAAATTATGTAATCATGTATTTGTCTTCAAAATCTCGCCTTAATGGTTTAAATCGCCATTTAAGTCTAAGTGTTCATTTGCTGAATTTTGGACAGTCAGCGAATGTATGTACGTATGCTTATCCATATTAGATTAAACCTGTGATTTGGTATATTTTATCTTGTCTCAAAAGTAAAAGCTTGATGATTATTCCATTTTTTCACCACATATGCAGTAACCTTATTTGGGAGATAAATGAACATATATATATTTTTGTTTTTATTCAAAAAACAAATGGTTTCCCGTCTGTAATTTCTAGCCAATGTCAAAGCTTTTAATAAAACTTCATAATTAGTGTTTGTATAAATTCTTCGTTTCCAATGCAAACTTTGATTAGCGATAACTTGAAATCCACTTGTGCTCCAAATTTCATTTTTCTTTTAAAATAAAGCTCATGGAATTCTTCAAAAATTATGTAATCATGTATTTGTCTCCAAAATCTCGCCTTAATGGTTTAAATCGCCATTTAAGTCTAAGTGTTCATTTGCTGAATTTTTGACAGTCAGCGATCGTGTGTACGTATGCTCATCCATATTAGATTAAACCTGTGGTTTGGTATATTTTATCTTGTCTCAAAAGTAAAAGCTTGATGATTCTTCCATTTTTTCTTCACATATGCAGTAACCTTATTTGGGAGATAAATGAACATATATATATTTTTGTTTTTATTCAAAAAACAAAATGGTTTCCCGTCTGTGATATCTAGCCAATGTGAAAGCTCTTAATACAACTTCATAATTAGTGTTTGTATAAATTCTTCATTTCCAATGCAAACTTTGATTAGCGATAACTTGAAATCCACTTGTGCTCCAAATTTCATTTTTCTTTTAAAATAAAGCTCATGGAATTCTTCAAAAATTATGTATCATGTATTTGTCTCCAAAATCTCGCCTTAATGGTTTAAATCGCCATTTAAGTCTAAGTGTTCATTTGCTTAATTTTGGACAGTCAGCGAATGTGTGTACGTATGCTTATCCATATTAGATTAAACCTGTGGTTTGGTATATTTTATCTTGTCTCAAAAGTAAAAGCTTGATGATTCTTCCATTTTTCACCACATATGCAGTAACCTTATTTGGGAGATAAATGAACATATATATATTTTTGTTTTTATTCAAAAAACAAATGGTTTCCCGTCTGTAATTTCTAGCCAATGTCAAAGCTTTTAATAAAACTTCATCATTAGTGTTTGTATAAATTCTTCATTTCCAATGCAAACTTTGATTAGCGATAACTTGAAATCCACTTGTGCTCCAAATTTCATTTTTCTTTTAAAATAAAGCTCATGGAATTCTTCAAAAATTATGTAATCATGTATTTGTCTTCAAAATATCGCCTTAATGGTTTAAATCGCCATTTAAGTCTAAGTGTTCATTTGCTGAATTTTGGACAGTCAGCGAATGTGTGTACGTATGCTTATCCATATTAGATTAAACCTGTGGTTTGGTATATTTTATCTTGTCTCAAAAGTAAAAGCTTGATGATTCTTCCATTTTTCACCACATATGCAGTAACCTTATTTGGGAGATAAATGAACATATATATATTTTTGTTTTTATTCAAAAAACAAAATGGTTTCCCGTCTGTGATATCTAGCCAATGTGAAAGCTCTTAATACAACTTCATAATTAGTGTTTGTATAAATTCTTCATTTCCAATGCAAACTTTGATTAGCGATAACTTGAAATCCACTTGTGCTCCAAATTTCATTTTTCTTTTAAAATAAAGCTCATGGAATTCTTCAAAAATTATGTATCATGTATTTGTCTCCAAAATCTCGCCTTAATGGTTTAAATCGCCATTTAAGTCTAAGTGTTCATTTGCTGAATTTTGGACAGTCAGCGAATGTGTGTACGTATGCTTATCCATATTAGATTAAACCTGTGGTTTGGTATATTTTATCTTGTCTCAAAAGTAAAAGCTTGATGATTCTTCCATTTTTCACCACATATGCAGTAACCTTATTTGGGAGATAAATGAACATATATATATTTTTGTTTTTATTCAAAAAACAAATGGTTTCCCGTCTGTAATTTCTAGCCAATGTCAAAGCTTTTAATAAAACTTCATCATTAGTGTTTGTATAAATTCTTCATTTCCAATGCAAACTTTGATTAGCGATAACTTGAAATCCACTTGTGCTCCAAATTTCATTTTTCTTTTAAAATAAAGCTCATGGAATTCTTCAAAAATTATGTAATCATGTATTTGTCTTCAAAATATCGCCTTAATGGTTTAAATCGCCATTTAAGTCTAAGTGTTCATTTGCTGAATTTTGGACAGTCAGCGAATGTGTGTACGTATGCTTATCCATATTAGATTAAACCTGTGGTTTGGTATATTTTATCTTGTCTCAAAAGTAAAAGCTTGATGATTCTTCCATTTTTCACCACATATGCAGTAACCTTATTTGGGAGATAAATGAACATATATATATTTTTGTTTTTATTCAAAAAACAAATGGTTTCCCGTCTGTAATTTCTAGCCAATGTCAAAGCTTTTAATAAAACTTCATAATTAGTGTTTGTATAAATTCTTCATTTCCAATGCAAACTTTGATTAGCGATAACTTGAAATCCACTTGTGCTCCAAATTTCATTTTTCTTTTAAAATAAAGCTCATGGAATTCTTCAAAAATTATGTAATCATGTATTTGTCTTCAAAATCTCGCCTTAATGGTTTAAATCGCCATTTAAGTCTAAGTGTTCATTTGCTGAATTTTGGACAGTCAGCGAATGTATGTACGTATGCTTATCCATATTAGATTAAACCTGTGATTTGGTATATTTTATCTTGTCTCAAAAGTAAAAGCTTGATGATTATTCCATTTTTTCACCACATATGCAGTAACCTTATTTGGGAGATAAATGAACATATATATATTTTTGTTTTTATTCAAAAAACAAATGGTTTCCCGTCTGTAATTTCTAGCCAATGTCAAAGCTTTTAATAAAACTTCATAATTAGTGTTTGTATAAATTCTTCGTTTCCAATGCAAACTTTGATTAGCGATAACTTGAAATCCACTTGTGCTCCAAATTTCATTTTTCTTTTAAAATAAAGCTCATGGAATTCTTCAAAAATAATGTAATCATGTATTTGTCTCCAAAATCTCGCCTTAATGGTTTAAATCGCCATTTAAGTCTAAGTGTTCATTTGCTGAATTTTTGACAGTCAGCGATCGTGTGTACGTATGCTCATCCATATTAGATTAAACCTGTGGTTTGGTATATTTTATCTTGTCTCAAAAGTAAAAGCTTGATGATTCTTCCATTTTTTCTTCACATATGCAGTAACCTTATTTGGGAGATAAATGAACATATATATATTTTTGTTTTTATTCAAAAAACAAAATGGTTTCCCGTCTGTGATATCTAGCCAATGTGAAAGCTCTTAATACAACTTCATAATTAGTGTTTGTATAAATTCTTCATTTCCAATGCAAACTTTGATTAGCGATAACTTGAAATCCACTTGTGCTCCAAATTTCATTTTTCTTTTAAAATAAAGCTCATGGAATTCTTCAAAAATTATGTATCATGTATTTGTCTCCAAAATCTCGCCTTAATGGTTTAAATCGCCATTTAAGTCTAAGTGTTCATTTGCTGAATTTTGGACAGTCAGCGAATGTGTGTACGTATGCTTATCCATATTAGATTAAACCTGTGGTTTGGTATATTTTATCTTGTCTCAAAAGTAAAAGCTTGATGATTCTTCCATTTTTCACCACATATGCAGTAACCTTATTTGGGAGATAAATGAACATATATATATTTTTGTTTTTATTCAAAAAACAAATGGTTTCCCGTCTGTAATTTCTAGCCAATGTCAAAGCTTTTAATAAAACTTCATC
This sequence comes from Lytechinus pictus, assembly GCF_037042905.1. Lineage (NCBI taxonomy): Eukaryota > Metazoa > Echinodermata > Echinoidea > Temnopleuroida > Toxopneustidae > Lytechinus > Lytechinus pictus. Next base: position 72,772 of record NW_026974223.1, on the reverse strand, counting down.
ATTAGTGTTTGTATAAATTCTTCATTTCCAATGCAAACTTTGATTAGCGATAACTTGAAATCCACTTGTGCTCCAAATTTCATTTTTCTTTTAAAATAAAGCTCATGGAATTCTTCAAAAATTATGTAATCATGTATTTGTCTTCAAAATATCGCCTTAATGGTTTAAATCGCCATTTAAGTCTAAGTGTTCATTTGCTGAATTTTGGACAGTCAGCGAATGTGTGTACGTATGCTTATCCATATTAGATTAAACCTGTGGTTTGGTATATTTTATCTTGTCTCAAAAGTAAAAGCTTGATGATTCTTCCATTTTTCACCACATATGCAGTAACCTTATTTGGGAGATAAATGAACATATATATATTTTTGTTTTTATTCAAAAAACAAAATGGTTTCCCGTCTGTGATATCTAGCCAATGTGAAAGCTCTTAATACAACTTCATAATTAGTGTTTGTATAAATTCTTCATTTCCAATGCAAACTTTGATTAGCGATAACTTGAAATCCACTTGTGCTCCAAATTTCATTTTTCTTTTAAAATAAAGCTCATGGAATTCTTCAAAAATTATGTATCATGTATTTGTCTCCAAAATCTCGCCTTAATGGTTTAAATCGCCATTTAAGTCTAAGTGTTCATTTGCTGAATTTTGGACAGTCAGCGAATGTGTGTACGTATGCTTATCCATATTAGATTAAACCTGTGGTTTGGTATATTTTATCTTGTCTCAAAAGTAAAAGCTTGATGATTCTTCCATTTTTCACCACATATGCAGTAACCTTATTTGGGAGATAAATGAACATATATATATTTTTGTTTTTATTCAAAAAACAAATGGTTTCCCGTCTGTAATTTCTAGCCAATGTCAAAGCTTTTAATAAAACTTCATCATTAGTGTTTGTATAAATTCTTCATTTCCAATGCAAACTTTGATTAGCGATAACTTGAAATCCACTTGTGCTCCAAATTTCATTTTTCTTTTAAAATAAAGCTCATGGAATTCTTCAAAAATTATGTAATCATGTATTTGTCTTCAAAATATCGCCTTAATGGTTTAAATCGCCATTTAAGTCTAAGTGTTCATTTGCTGAATTTTGGACAGTCAGCGAATGTGTGTACGTATGCTTATCCATATTAGATTAAACCTGTGGTTTGGTATATTTTATCTTGTCTCAAAAGTAAAAGCTTGATGATTCTTCCATTTTTCACCACATATGCAGTAACCTTATTTGGGAGATAAATGAACATATATATATTTTTGTTTTTATTCAAAAAACAAATGGTTTCCCGTCTGTAATTTCTAGCCAATGTCAAAGCTTTTAATAAAACTTCATCATTAGTGTTTGTATAAATTCTTCATTTCCAATGCAAACTTTGATTAGCGATAACTTGAAATCCACTTGTGCTCCAAATTTCATTTTTCTTTTAAAATAAAGCTCATGGAATTCTTCAAAAATTATGTAATCATGTATTTGTCTTCAAAATATCGCCTTAATGGTTTAAATCGCCATTTAAGTCTAAGTGTTCATTTGCTGAATTTTGGACAGTCAGCGAATGTGTGTACGTATGCTTATCCATATTAGATTAAACCTGTGGTTTGGTATATTTTATCTTGTCTCAAAAGTAAAAGCTTGATGATTCTTCCATTTTTCACCACATATGCAGTAACCTTATTTGGGAGATAAATGAACATATATATATTTTTGTTTTTATTCAAAAAACAAAATGGTTTCCCGTCTGTGATATCTAGCCAATGTGAAAGCTCTTAATACAACTTCATAATTAGTGTTTGTATAAATTCTTCATTTCCAATGCAAACTTTGATTAGCGATAACTTGAAATCCACTTGTGCTCCAAATTTCATTTTTCTTTTAAAATAAAGCTCATGGAATTCTTCAAAAATTATGTATCATGTATTTGTCTCCAAAATCTCGCCTTAATGGTTTAAATCGCCATTTAAGTCTAAGTGTTCATTTGCTGAATTTTGGACAGTCAGCGAATGTGTGTACGTATGCTTATCCATATTAGATTAAACCTGTGGTTTGGTATATTTTATCTTGTCTCAAAAGTAAAAGCTTGATGATTCTTCCATTTTTCACCACATATGCAGTAACCTTATTTGGGAGATAAATGAACATATATATATTTTTGTTTTTATTCAAAAAACAAATGGTTTCCCGTCTGTAATTTCTAGCCAATGTCAAAGCTTTTAATAAAACTTCATCATTAGTGTTTGTATAAATTCTTCATTTCCAATGCAAACTTTGATTAGCGATAACTTGAAATCCACTTGTGCTCCAAATTTCATTTTTCTTTTAAAATAAAGCTCATGGAATTCTTCAAAAATTATGTAATCATGTATTTGTCTTCAAAATATCGCCTTAATGGTTTAAATCGCCATTTAAGTCTAAGTGTTCATTTGCTGAATTTTGGACAGTCAGCGAATGTGTGTACGTATGCTTATCCATATTAGATTAAACCTGTGGTTTGGTATATTTTATCTTGTCTCAAAAGTAAAAGCTTGATGATTCTTCCATTTTTCACCACATATGCAGTAACCTTATTTGGGAGATAAATGAACATATATATATTTTTGTTTTTATTCAAAAAACAAAATGGTTTCCCGTCTGTGATATCTAGCCAATGTGAAAGCTCTTAATACAACTTCATAATTAGTGTTTGTATAAATTCTTCATTTCCAATGCAAACTTTGATTAGCGATAACTTGAAATCCACTTGTGCTCCAAATTTCATTTTTCTTTTAAAATAAAGCTCATGGAATTCTTCAAAAATTATGTATCATGTATTTGTCTCCAAAATCTCGCCTTAATGGTTTAAATCGCCATTTAAGTCTAAGTGTTCATTTGCTGAATTTTGGACAGTCAGCGAATGTGTGTACGTATGCTTATCCATATTAGATTAAACCTGTGGTTTGGTATATTTTATCTTGTCTCAAAAGTAAAAGCTTGATGATTCTTCCATTTTTCACCACATATGCAGTAACCTTATTTGGGAGATAAATGAACATATATATATTTTTGTTTTTATTCAAAAAACAAATGGTTTCCCGTCTGTAATTTCTAGCCAATGTCAAAGCTTTTAATAAAACTTCATCATTAGTGTTTGTATAAATTCTTCATTTCCAATGCAAACTTTGATTAGCGATAACTTGAAATCCACTTGTGCTCCAAATTTCATTTTTCTTTTAAAATAAAGCTCATGGAATTCTTCAAAAATTATGTAATCATGTATTTGTCTTCAAAATATCGCCTTAATGGTTTAAATCGCCATTTAAGTCTAAGTGTTCATTTGCTGAATTTTGGACAGTCAGCGAATGTGTGTACGTATGCTTATCCATATTAGATTAAACCTGTGGTTTGGTATATTTTATCTTGTCTCAAAAGTAAAAGCTTGATGATTCTTCCATTTTTCACCACATATGCAGTAACCTTATTTGGGAGATAAATGAACATATATATATTTTTGTTTTTATTCAAAAAACAAATGGTTTCCCGTCTGTAATTTCTAGCCAATGTCAAAGCTTTTAATAAAACTTCATAATTAGTGTTTGTATAAATTCTTCATTTCCAATGCAAACTTTGATTAGCGATAACTTGAAATCCACTTGTGCTCCAAATTTCATTTTTCTTTTAAAATAAAGCTCATGGAATTCTTCAAAAATTATGTAATCATGTATTTGTCTTCAAAATCTCGCCTTAATGGTTTAAATCGCCATTTAAGTCTAAGTGTTCATTTGCTGAATTTTGGACAGTCAGCGAATGTATGTACGTATGCTTATCCATATTAGATTAAACCTGTGATTTGGTATATTTTATCTTGTCTCAAAAGTAAAAGCTTGATGATTATTCCATTTTTTCACCACATATGCAGTAACCTTATTTGGGAGATAAATGAACATATATATATTTTTGTTTTTATTCAAAAAACAAATGGTTTCCCGTCTGTAATTTCTAGCCAATGTCAAAGCTTTTAATAAAACTTCATAATTAGTGTTTGTATAAATTCTTCGTTTCCAATGCAAACTTTGATTAGCGATAACTTGAAATCCACTTGTGCTCCAAATTTCATTTTTCTTTTAAAATAAAGCTCATGGAATTCTTCAAAAATTATGTAATCATGTATTTGTCTCCAAAATCTCGCCTTAATGGTTTAAATCGCCATTTAAGTCTAAGTGTTCATTTGCTGAATTTTTGACAGTCAGCGATCGTGTGTACGTATGCTCATCCATATTAGATTAAACCTGTGGTTTGGTATATTTTATCTTGTCTCAAAAGTAAAAGCTTGATGATTCTTCCATTTTTTCTTCACATATGCAGTAACCTTATTTGGGAGATAAATGAACATATATATATTTTTGTTTTTATTCAAAAAACAAAATGGTTTCCCGTCTGTGATATCTAGCCAATGTGAAAGCTCTTAATACAACTTCATAATTAGTGTTTGTATAAATTCTTCATTTCCAATGCAAACTTTGATTAGCGATAACTTGAAATCCACTTGTGCTCCAAATTTCATTTTTCTTTTAAAATAAAGCTCATGGAATTCTTCAAAAATTATGTATCATGTATTTGTCTCCAAAATCTCGCCTTAATGGTTTAAATCGCCATTTAAGTCTAAGTGTTCATTTGCTGAATTTTGGACAGTCAGCGAATGTGTGTACGTATGCTTATCCATATTAGATTAAACCTGTGTTTTGGTATATTTTATCTTGTCTCAAAAGTAAAAGCTTGATGATTCTTCCATTTTTCACCACATATGCAGTAACCTTATTTGGGAGATAAATGAACATATATATATTTTTGTTTTTATTCAAAAAACAAATGGTTTCCCGTCTGTAATTTCTAGCCAATGTCAAAGCTTTTAATAAAACTTCATCATTAGTGTTTGTATAAATTCTTCATTTCCAATGCAAACTTTGATTAGCGATAACTTGAAATCCACTTGTGCTCCAAATTTCATTTTTCTTTTAAAATAAAGCTCATGGAATTCTTCAAAAATTATGTAATCATGTATTTGTCTTCAAAATATCGCCTTAATGGTTTAAATCGCCATTTAAGTCTAAGTGTTCATTTGCTGAATTTTGGACAGTCAGCGAATGTGTGTACGTATGCTTATCCATATTAGATTAAACCTGTGGTTTGGTATATTTTATCTTGTCTCAAAAGTAAAAGCTTGATGATTCTTCCATTTTTCACCACATATGCAGTAACCTTATTTGGGAGATAAATGAACATATATATATTTTTGTTTTTATTCAAAAAACAAATGGTTTCCCGTCTGTAATTTCTAGCCAATGTCAAAGCTTTTAATAAAACTTCATAATTAGTGTTTGTATAAATTCTTCGTTTCCAATGCAAACTTTGATTAGCGATAACTTGAAATCCACTTGTGCTCCAAATTTCATTTTTCTTTTAAAATAAAGCTCATGGAATTCTTCAAAAATTATGTAATCATGTATTTGTCTTCAAAATATCGCCTTAATGGTTTAAATCGCCATTTAAGTCTAAGTGTTCATTTGCTGAATTTTGGACAGTCAGCGAATGTGTGTACGTATGCTTATCCATATTAGATTAAACCTGTGGTTTGGTATATTTTATCTTGTCTCAAAAGTAAAAGCTTGATGATTCTTCCATTTTTCACCACATATGCAGTAACCTTATTTGGGAGATAAATGAACATATATATATTTTTGTTTTTATTAAAAAAACAAATGGTTTCCCGTCTGTAATTTCTAGCCAATGTCAAAGCTTTTAATAAAACTTCATCATTAGTGTTTGTATAAATTCTTCATTTCCAATGCAAACTTTGATTAGCGATAACTTGAAATCCACTTGTGCTCCAAATTTCATTTTTCTTTTAAAATAAAGCTCATGGAATTCTTCAAAAATTATGTGTACATGTATTTGTCTTCAAAATATCGCCTTAATGGTTTAAATCGCCATTTAAGTCTAAGTGTTCATTTGCTGAATTTTGGACAGTCAGCGAATGTGTGTACGTATGCTTATCCATATTAGATTAAACCTGTGGTTTGGTATATTTTATCTTGTCTCAAAAGTAAAAGCTTGATGATTCTTCCATTTTTCACCACATATGCAGTAACCTTATTTGGGAGATAAATGAACATATATATATTTTTGTTTTTATTCAAAAAACAAAATGGTTTCCCGTCTGTGATATCTAGCCAATGTGAAAGCTCTTAATACAACTTCATAATTAGTGTTTGTATAAATTCTTCATTTCCAATGCAAACTTTGATTAGCGATAACTTGAAATCCACTTGTGCTCCAAATTTCATTTTTCTTTTAAAATAAAGCTCATGGAATTCTTCAAAAATTATGTATCATGTATTTGTCTCCAAAATCTCGCCTTAATGGTTTAAATCGCCATTTAAGTCTAAGTGTTCATTTGCTGAATTTTGGACAGTCAGCGAATGTGTGTACGTATGCTTATCCATATTAGATTAAACCTGTGTTTTGGTATATTTTATCTTGTCTCAAAAGTAAAAGCTTGATGATTCTTCCATTTTTCACCACATATGCAGTAACCTTATTTGGGAGATAAATGAACATATATATATTTTTGTTTTTATTCAAAAAACAAATGGTTTCCCGTCTGTAATTTCTAGCCAATGTCAAAGCTTTTAATAAAACTTCATCATTAGTGTTTGTATAAATTCTTCATTTCCAATGCAAACTTTGATTAGCGATAACTTGAAATCCACTTGTGCTCCAAATTTCATTTTTCTTTTAAAATAAAGCTCATGGAATTCTTCAAAAATTATGTAATCATGTATTTGTCTTCAAAATATCGCCTTAATGGTTTAAATCGCCATTTAAGTCTAAGTGTTCATTTGCTGAATTTTGGACAGTCAGCGAATGTGTGTACGTATGCTTATCCATATTAGATTAAACCTGTGGTTTGGTATATTTTATCTTGTCTCAAAAGTAAAAGCTTGATGATTCTTCCATTTTTCACCACATATGCAGTAACCTTATTTGGGAGATAAATGAACATATATATATTTTTGTTTTTATTCAAAAAACAAATGGTTTCCCGTCTGTAATTTCTAGCCAATGTCAAAGCTTTTAATAAAACTTCATAATTAGTGTTTGTATAAATTCTTCGTTTCCAATGCAAACTTTGATTAGCGATAACTTGAAATCCACTTGTGCTCCAAATTTCATTTTTCTTTTAAAATAAAGCTCATGGAATTCTTCAAAAATTATGTAATCATGTATTTGTCTTCAAAATATCGCCTTAATGGTTTAAATCGCCATTTAAGTCTAAGTGTTCATTTGCTGAATTTTGGACAGTCAGCGAATGTGTGTACGTATGCTTATCCATATTAGATTAAACCTGTGGTTTGGTATATTTTATCTTGTCTCAAAAGTAAAAGCTTGATGATTCTTCCATTTTTCACCACATATGCAGTAACCTTATTTGGGAGATAAATGAACATATATATATTTTTGTTTTTATTAAAAAAACAAATGGTTTCCCGTCTGTAATTTCTAGCCAATGTCAAAGCTTTTAATAAAACTTCATCATTAGTGTTTGTATAAATTCTTCATTTCCAATGCAAACTTTGATTAGCGATAACTTGAAATCCACTTGTGCTCCAAATTTCATTTTTCTTTTAAAATAAAGCTCATGGAATTCTTCAAAAATTATGTGTACATGTATTTGTCTTCAAAATATCGCCTTAATGGTTTAAATCGCCATTTAAGTCTAAGTGTTCATTTGCTGAATTTTGGACAGTCAGCGAATGTGTGTACGTATGCTTATCCATATTAGATTAAACCTGTGGTTTGGTATATTTTATCTTGTCTCAAAAGTAAAAGCTTGATGATTCTTCCATTTTTCACCACATATGCAGTAACCTTATTTGGGAGATAAATGAACATATATATATTTTTGTTTTTATTCAAAAAACAAATGGTTTCCCGTCTGTAATTTCTAGCCAATGTCAAAGCTTTTAATAAAACTTCATCATTAGTGTTTGTATAAATTCTTCATTTCCAATGCAAACTTTGATTAGCGATAACTTGAAATCCACTTGTGCTCCAAATTTCATTTTTCTTTTAAAATAAAGCTCATGGAATTCTTCAAAAATTATGTATCATGTATTTGTCTCCAAAATCTCGCCTTAATGGTTTAAATCGCCATTTAAGTCTAAGTGTTCATTTGCTGAATTTTGGACAGTCAGCGAATGTGTGTACGTATGCTTATCCATATTAGATTAAACCTGTGGTTTGGTATATTTTATCTTGTCTCAAAAGTAAAAGCTTGATGATTCTTCCATTTTTCACCACATATGCAGTAACCTTATTTGGGAGATAAATGAACATATATATATTTTTGTTTTTATTCAAAAAACAAATGGTTTCCCGTCTGTAATTTCTAGCCAATGTCAAAGCTTTTAATAAAACTTCATCATTAGTGTTTGTATAAATTCTTCATTTCCAATGCAAACTTTGATTAGCGATAACTTGAAATCCACTTGTGCTCCAAATTTCATTTTTCTTTTAAAATAAAGCTCATGGAATTCTTCAAAAATTATGTAATCATGTATTTGTCTTCAAAATATCGCCTTAATGGTTTAAATCGCCATTTAAGTCTAAGTGTTCATTTGCTGAATTTTGGACAGTCAGCGAATGTGTGTACGTATGCTTATCCATATTAGATTAAACCTGTGGTTTGGTATATTTTATCTTGTCTCAAAAGTAAAAGCTTGATGATTCTTCCATTTTTCACCACATATGCAGTAACCTTATTTGGGAGATAAATGAACATATATATATTTTTGTTTTTATTCAAAAAACAAATGGTTTCCCGTCTGTAATTTCTAGCCAATGTCAAAGCTTTTAATAAAACTTCATAATTAGTGTTTGTATAAATTCTTCATTTCCAATGCAAACTTTGATTAGCGATAACTTGAAATCCACTTGTGCTCCAAATTTCATTTTTCTTTTAAAATAAAGCTCATGGAATTCTTCAAAAATTATGTAATCATGTATTTGTCTTCAAAATCTCGCCTTAATGGTTTAAATCGCCATTTAAGTCTAAGTGTTCATTTGCTGAATTTTGGACAGTCAGCGAATGTATGTACGTATGCTTATCCATATTAGATTAAACCTGTGATTTGGTATATTTTATCTTGTCTCAAAAGTAAAAGCTTGATGATTATTCCATTTTTTCACCACATATGCAGTAACCTTATTTGGGAGATAAATGAACATATATATATTTTTGTTTTTATTCAAAAAACAAATGGTTTCCCGTCTGTAATTTCTAGCCAATGTCAAAGCTTTTAATAAAACTTCATAATTAGTGTTTGTATAAATTCTTCGTTTCCAATGCAAACTTTGATTAGCGATAACTTGAAATCCACTTGTGCTCCAAATTTCATTTTTCTTTTAAAATAAAGCTCATGGAATTCTTCAAAAATTATGTAATCATGTATTTGTCTTCAAAATATCGCCTTAATGGTTTAAATCGCCATTTAAGTCTAAGTGTTCATTTGCTGAATTTTGGACAGTCAGCGAATGTGTGTACGTATGCTTATCCATATTAGATTAAACCTGTGGTTTGGTATATTTTATCTTGTCTCAAAAGTAAAAGCTTGATGATTCTTCCATTTTTCACCACATATGCAGTAACCTTATTTGGGAGATAAATGAACATATATATATTTTTGTTTTTATTAAAAAAACAAATGGTTTCCCGTCTGTAATTTCTAGCCAATGTCAAAGCTTTTAATAAAACTTCATCATTAGTGTTTGTATAAATTCTTCATTTCCAATGCAAACTTTGATTAGCGATAACTTGAAATCCACTTGTGCTCCAAATTTCATTTTTCTTTTAAAATAAAGCTCATGGAATTCTTCAAAAATTATGTGTACATGTATTTGTCTTCAAAATATCGCCTTAATGGTTTAAATCGCCATTTAAGTCTAAGTGTTCATTTGCTGAATTTTGGACAGTCAGCGAATGTGTGTACGTATGCTTATCCATATTAGATTAAACCTGTGGTTTGGTATATTTTATCTTGTCTCAAAAGTAAAAGCTTGATGATTCTTCCATTTTTCACCACATATGCAGTAACCTTATTTGGGAGATAAATGAACATATATATATTTTTGTTTTTATTCAAAAAACAAATGGTTTCCCGTCTGTAATTTCTAGCCAATGTCAAAGCTTTTAATAAAACTTCATCATTAGTGTTTGTATAAATTCTTCATTTCCAATGCAAACTTTGATTAGCGATAACTTGAAATCCACTTGTGCTCCAAATTTCATTTTTCTTTTAAAATAAAGCTCATGGAATTCTTCAAAAATTATGTAATCATGTATTTGTCTTCAAAATATCGCCTTAATGGTTTAAATCGCCATTTAAGTCTAAGTGTTCATTTGCTGAATTTTGGACAGTCAGCGAATGTGTGTACGTATGCTTATCCATATTAGATTAAACCTGTGGTTTGGTATATTTTATCTTGTCTCAAAAGTAAAAGCTTGATGATTCTTCCATTTTTCACCACATATGCAGTAACCTTATTTGGGAGATAAATGAACATATATATATTTTTGTTTTTATTAAAAAAACAAATGGTTTCCCGTCTGTAATTTCTAGCCAATGTCAAAGCTTTTAATAAAACTTCATCATTAGTGTTTGTATAAATTCTTCATTTCCAATGCAAACTTTGATTAGCGATAACTTGAAATCCACTTGTGCTCCAAATTTCATTTTTCTTTTAAAATAAAGCTCATGGAATTCTTCAAAAATTATGTGTACATGTATTTGTCTTCAAAATATCGCCTTAATGGTTTAAATCGCCATTTAAGTCTAAGTGTTCATTTGCTGAATTTTGGACAGTCAGCGAATGTGTGTACGTATGCTTATCCATATTAGATTAAACCTGTGGTTTGGTATATTTTATCTTGTCTCAAAAGTAAAAGCTTGATGATTCTTCCATTTTTCACCACATATGCAGTAACCTTATTTGGGAGATAAATGAACATATATATATTTTTGTTTTTATTCAAAAAACAAATGGTTTCCCGTCTGTAATTTCTAGCCAATGTCAAAGCTTTTAATAAAACTTCATCATTAGTGTTTGTATAAATTCTTCATTTCCAATGCAAACTTTGATTAGCGATAACTTGAAATCCACTTGTGCTCCAAATTTCATTTTTCTTTTAAAATAAAGCTCATGGAATTCTTCAAAAATTATGTGTACATGTATTTGTCTTCAAAATATCGCCTTAATGGTTTAAATCGCCATTTAAGTCTAAGTGTTCATTTGCTGAATTTTGGACAGTCAGCGAATGTGTGTACGTATGCTTATCCATATTAGATTAAACCTGTGGTTTGGTATATTTTATCTTGTCTCAAAAGTAAAAGCTTGATGATTCTTCCATTTTTCACCACATATGCAGTAACCTTATTTGGGAGATAAATGAACATATATATATTTTTGTTTTTATTAAAAAAACAAATGGTTTCCCGTCTGTAATTTCTAGCCAATGTCAAAGCTTTTAATAAAACTTCATCATTAGTGTTTGTATAAATTCTTCATTTCCAATGCAAACTTTGATTAGCGATAACTTGAAATCCACTTGTGCTCCAAATTTCATTTTTCTTTTAAAATAAAGCTCATGGAATTCTTCAAAAATTATGTGTACATGTATTTGTCTTCAAAATATCGCCTTAATGGTTTAAATCGCCATTTAAGTCTAAGTGTTCATTTGCTGAATTTTGGACAGTCAGCGAATGTGTGTACGTATGCTTATCCATATTAGATTAAACCTGTGGTTTGGTATATTTTATCTTGTCTCAAAAGTAAAAGCTTGATGATTCTTCCATTTTTCACCACATATGCAGTAACCTTATTTGGGAGATAAATGAACATATATATATTTTTGTTTTTATTCAAAAAACAAATGGTTTCCCGTCTGTAATTTCTAGCCAATGTCAAAGCTTTTAATAAAACTTCATCATTAGTGTTTGTATAAATTCTTCATTTCCAATGCAAACTTTGATTAGCGATAACTTGAAATCCACTTGTGCTCCAAATTTCATTTTTCTTTTAAAATAAAGCTCATGGAATTCTTCAAAAATTATGTAATCATGTATTTGTCTTCAAAATATCGCCTTAATGGTTTAAATCGCCATTTAAGTCTAAGTGTTCATTTGCTGAATTTTGGACAGTCAGCGAATGTGTGTACGTATGCTTATCCATATTAGATTAAACCTGTGGTTTGGTATATTTTATCTTGTCTCAAAAGTAAAAGCTTGATGATTCTTCCATTTTTCACCACATATGCAGTAACCTTATTTGGGAGATAAATGAACATATATATATTTTTGTTTTTATTCAAAAAACAAATGGTTTCCCGTCTGTAATTTCTAGCCAATGTCAAAGCTTTTAATAAAACTTCATCATTAGTGTTTGTATAAATTCTTCATTTCCAATGCAAACTTTGATTAGCGATAACTTGAAATCCACTTGTGCTCCAAATTTCATTTTTCTTTTAAAATAAAGCTCATGGAATTCTTCAAAAATTATGTAATCATGTATTTGTCTTCAAAATATCGCCTTAATGGTTTAAATCGCCATTTAAGTCTAAGTGTTCATTTGCTGAATTTTGGACAGTCAGCGAATGTGTGTACGTATGCTTATCCATATTAGATTAAACCTGTGGTTTGGTATATTTTATCTTGTCTCAAAAGTAAAAGCTTGATGATTCTTCCATTTTTCACCACATATGCAGTAACCTTATTTGGGAGATAAATGAACATATATATATTTTTGTTTTTATTCAAAAAACAAATGGTTTCCCGTCTGTAATTTCTAGCCAATGTCAAAGCTTTTAATAAAACTTCATAATTAGTGTTTGTATAAATTCTTCATTTCCAATGCAAACTTTGATTAGCGATAACTTGAAATCCACTTGTGCTCCAAATTTCATTTTTCTTTTAAAATAAAGCTCATGGAATTCTTCAAAAATTATGTAATCATGTATTTGTCTTCAAAATCTCGCCTTAATGGTTTAAATCGCCATTTAAGTCTAAGTGTTCATTTGCTGAATTTTGGACAGTCAGCGAATGTATGTACGTATGCTTATCCATATTAGATTAAACCTGTGATTTGGTATATTTTATCTTGTCTCAAAAGTAAAAGCTTGATGATTATTCCATTTTTTCACCACATATGCAGTAACCTTATTTGGGAGATAAATGAACATATATATATTTTTGTTTTTATTCAAAAAACAAATGGTTTCCCGTCTGTAATTTCTAGCCAATGTCAAAGCTTTTAATAAAACTTCATAATTAGTGTTTGTACAAATTCTTCGTTTCCAATGCAAACTTTGATTAGCGATAACTTGAAATCCACTTGTGCTCCAAATTTCATTTTTCTTTTAAAATAAAGCTCATGGAATTCTTCAAAAATTATGTAATCATGTATTTGTCTTCAAAATATCGCCTTAATGGTTTAAATCGCCATTTAAGTCTAAGTGTTCATTTGCTGAATTTTGGACAGTCAGCGAATGTATGTACGTATGCTTATCCATATTAGATTAAACCTGTGATTTGGTATATTTTATCTTGTCTCAAAAGTAAAAGCTTGATGATTCTTCCATTTTTTCACCACATATGCAGTAACCTTATTTGGGAGATAAATGAACATATATATATTTTTGTTTTTATTAAAAAAACAAATGGTTTCCCGTCTGTAATTTCTAGCCAATGTCAAAGCTTTTAATAAAACTTCATCATTAGTGTTTGTATAAATTCTTCATTTCCAATGCAAACTTTGATTAGCGATAACTTGAAATCCACTTGTGCTCCAAATTTCATTTTTCTTTTAAAATAAAGCTCATGGAATTCTTCAAAAATTATGTAATCATGTATTTGTCTTCAAAATATCGCCTTAATGGTTTAAATCGCCATTTAAGTCTAAGTGTTCATTTGCTGAATTTTGGACAGTCAGCGAATGTGTGTACGTATGCTTATCCATATTAGATTAAACCTGTGGTTTGGTATATTTTATCTTGTCTCAAAAGTAAAAGCTTGATGATTCTTCCATTTTTCACCACATATGCAGTAACCTTATTTGGGAGATAAATGAACATATATATATTTTTGTTTTTATTCAAAAAACAAATGGTTTCCCGTCTGTAATTTCTAGCCAATGTCAAAGCTTTTAATAAAACTTCATAATTAGTGTTTGTATAAATTCTTCATTTCCAATGCAAACTTTGATTAGCGATAACTTGAAATCCACTTGTGCTCCAAATTTCATTTTTCTTTTAAAATAAAGCTCATGGAATTCTTCAAAAATTATGTAATCATGTATTTGTCTTCAAAATATCGCCTTAATGGTTTAAATCGCCATTTAAGTCTAAGTGTTCATTTGCTGAATTTTGGACAGTCAGCGAATGTATGTACGTATGCTTATCCATATTAGATTAAACCTGTGATTTGGTATATTTTATCTTGTCTCAAAAGTAAAAGCTTGATGATTCTTCCATTTTTCACCACATATGCAGTAACCTTATTTGGGAGATAAATGAACATATATATATTTTTGTTTTTATTCAAAAAACAAATGGTTTCCCGTCTGTAATTTCTAGCCAATGTCAAAGCTTTTAATAAAACTTCATAATTAGTGTTTGTATAAATTCTTCATTTCCAATGCAAACTTTGATTAGCGATAACTTGAAATCCACTTGTGCTCCAAATTTCATTTTTCTTTTAAAATAAAGCTCATGGAATTCTTCAAAAATTATGTAATCATGTATTTGTCTTCAAAATCTCGCCTTAATGGTTTAAATCGCCATTTAAGTCTAAGTGTTCATTTGCTGAATTTTGGACAGTCAGCGAATGTATGTACGTATGCTTATCCATATTAGATTAAACCTGTGATTTGGTATATTTTATCTTGTCTCAAAAGTAAAAGCTTGATGATTATTCCATTTTTTCACCACATATGCAGTAACCTTATTTGGGAGATAAATGAACATATATATATTTTTGTTTTTATTCAAAAAACAAATGGTTTCCCGTCTGTAATTTCTAGCCAATGTCAAAGCTTTTAATAAAACTTCATAATTAGTGTTTGTATAAATTCTTCGTTTCCAATGCAAACTTTGATTAGCGATAACTTGAAATCCACTTGTGCTCCAAATTTCATTTTTCTTTTAAAATAAAGCTCATGGAATTCTTCAAAAATTATGTAATCATGTATTTGTCTTCAAAATCTCGCCTTAATGGTTTAAATCGCCATTTAAGTCTAAGTGTTCATTTGCTGAATTTTGGACAGTCAGCGAATGTATGTACGTATGCTTATCCATATTAGATTAAACCTGTGATTTGGTATATTTTATCTTGTCTCAAAAGTAAAAGCTTGATGATTATTCCATTTTTTCACCACATATGCAGTAACCTTATTTGGGAGATAAATGAACATATATATATTTTTGTTTTTATTCAAAAAACAAATGGTTTCCCGTCTGTAATTTCTAGCCAATGTCAAAGCTTTTAATAAAACTTCATAATTAGTGTTTGTACAAATTCTTCGTTTCCAATGCAAACTTTGATTAGCGATAACTTGAAATCCACTTGTGCTCCAAATTTCATTTTTCTTTTAAAATAAAGCTCATGGAATTCTTCAAAAATTATGTAATCATGTATTTGTCTTCAAAATATCGCCTTAATGGTTTAAATCGCCATTTAAGTCTAAGTGTTCATTTGCTGAATTTTGGACAGTCAGCGAATGTATGTACGTATGCTTATCCATATTAGATTAAACCTGTGATTTGGTATATTTTATCTTGTCTCAAAAGTAAAAGCTTGATGATTCTTCCATTTTTTCACCACATATGCAGTAACCTTATTTGGGAGATAAATGAACATATATATATTTTTGTTTTTATTAAAAAAACAAATGGTTTCCCGTCTGTAATTTCTAGCCAATGTCAAAGCTTTTAATAAAACTTCATCATTAGTGTTTGTATAAATTCTTCATTTCCAATGCAAACTTTGATTAGCGATAACTTGAAATCCACTTGTGCTCCAAATTTCATTTTTCTTTTAAAATAAAGCTCATGGAATTCTTCAAAAATTATGTAATCATGTATTTGTCTTCAAAATATCGCCTTAATGGTTTAAATCGCCATTTAAGTCTAAGTGTTCATTTGCTGAATTTTGGACAGTCAGCGAATGTGTGTACGTATGCTTATCCATATTAGATTAAACCTGTGGTTTGGTATATTTTATCTTGTCTCAAAAGTAAAAGCTTGATGATTCTTCCATTTTTCACCACATATGCAGTAACCTTATTTGGGAGATAAATGAACATATATATATTTTTGTTTTATTCAAAAACAAATGGTTTCCCGTCTGTAATTTCTAGCCAATGTCAAAGCTTTTAATAAAACTTCATAATTAGTGTTTGTATAAATTCTTCATTTCCAATGCAAACTTTGATTAGCGATAACTTGAAATCCACTTGTGCTCCAAATTTCATTTTTCTTTTAAAATAAAGCTCATGGAATTCTTCAAAAATTATGTAATCATGTATTTGTCTTCAAAATATCGCCTTAATGGTTTAAATCGCCATTTAAGTATAAGTGTTCATTTGCTGAATTTTGGACAGTCAGCGAATGTGTGTACGTATGCTTATCCATATTAGATTAAACCTGTGGTTTGGTATATTTTATCTTGTCTCAAAAGTAAAAGCTTGATGATTCTTCCATTTTTCACCACATATGCAGTAACCTTATTTGGGAGATAAATGAACATATATATATTTTTGTTTTTATTCAAAAAACAAATGGTTTCCCGTCTGTAATTTCTAGCCAATGTCAAAGCTTTTAATAAAACTTCATAATTAGTGTTTGTATGAATTCTTCATTTCCAATGCAAACTTTGATTAGCGATAACTTGAAATCCACTTGTGCTCCAAATTTCATTTTTCTTTTAAAATAAAGCTCATGGATTTCTTCAAAAATTATGTAATCATGTATTTATCTTCAAAATCTCGCCTTAATGGCTTAAATCGCCATTTAAGTCTAAGTGTTCATTTGGTGAAAGAGTTTGGGTTATTTCTTCAATTACTTGTTGCGTTATATTCTCTCTTTCATGATCTCAGGTTAAATCTTCGGTCGAAAAATGGAAAAGTAAATTCATATGAATATATAACTATTTTCCTTGAGATATCCTTCTCAGTAGCAAACAAATGGTTTCCCGTCTGTAATTTCTAGCCAATGTCAAAGCTTTTAATAAAACTTCATAATTAGTGTTTGTATAAATTCTTCATTTCCAATGCAAACTTTGATTAGCGATAACTTGAAATCCACTTGTGCTCCAAATTTCATTTTTCTTTTAAAATAAAGCTCATGGAATTCTTCAAAAATTATGTAATCATGTATTTGTCTTCAAAATCTCGCCTTAATGGTTTAAATCGCCATTTAAGTATAAGTGTTCATTTGCTGAATTTTGGACAGTCAGCGAATGTGTGTACGTATGCTTATCCATATTAGATTAAACCTGTGGTTTGGTATATTTTATCTTGTCTCAAAAGTAAAAGCTTGATGATTCTTCCATTTTTCACCACATATGCAGTAACCTTATTTGGGAGATAAATGAACATATATATATTTTTGTTTTTATTCAAAAAACAAATGGTTTCCCGTCTGTAATTTTTAGCCAATGTCAAAGCTTTTAATAAAACTTCATAATTAGTGTTTGTATAAATTCTTCATTTCCAATGCAAACTTTGATTAGCGATAACTTGAAATCCACTTGTGCTCCAAATTTCATTTTTCTTTTAAAATAAAGCTCATGGAATTCTTCAAAAATTATGTAATCATGTATTTGTCTTCAAAATCTCGCCTTAATGGTTTAAATCGCCATTTAAGTATAAGTGTTCATTTGCTGAATTTTGGACAGTCAGCGAATGTGTGTACGTATGCTTATCCATATTAGATTAAACCTGTGGTTTGGTATATTTTATCTTGTCTCAAAAGTAAAAGCTTGATGATTCTTCCATTTTTCACCACATATGCAGTAACCTTATTTGGGAGATAAATGAACATATATATATTTTTGTTTTTATTCAAAAAACAAATGGTTTCCCGTCTGTAATTTCTAGCCAATGTCAAAGCTTTTAATAAAACTTCATAATTAGTGTTTGTATGAATTCTTCATTTCCAATGCAAACTTTGATTAGCGATAACTTGAAATCCACTTGTGCTCCAAATTTCATTTTTCTTTTAAAATAAAGCTCATGGATTTCTTCAAAAATTATGTAATCATGTATTTATCTTCAAAATCTCGCCTTAATGGCTTAAATCGCCATTTAAGTCTAAGTGTTCATTTGGTGAAAGAGTTTGGGTTATTTCTTCAATTACTTGTTGCGTTATATTCTCTCTTTCATGATCTCAGGTTAAATCTTCGGTCGAAAAATGGAAAAGTAAATTCATATGAATATATAACTATTTTCCTTGAGATATCCTTCTCAGTAGCAAACAAATGGTTTCCCGTCTGTAATTTCTAGCCAATGTCAAAGCTTTTAATAAAACTTCATAATTAGTGTTTGTATAAATTCTTCATTTCCAATGCAAACTTTGATTAGCGATAACTTGAAATCCACTTGTGCTCCAAATTTCATTTTTCTTTTAAAATAAAGCTCATGGATTTCTTCAAAAATTATGTAATCATGTATTTATCTTCAAAATCTCGCCTTAATGGCTTAAATCGCCATTTAAGTCTAAGTGTTCATTTGGTGAAAGAGTTTGGGTTATTTCTTCAATTACTTGTTGCGTTATATTCTCTCTTTCATGATCTCAGGTTAAATCTTCGGTCGAAAAATGGAAAAGTAAATTCATATGAATATATAACTATTTTCCTTGAGATATCCTTCTCAGTAGCAAACAAATGGTTTCCCGTCTGTAATTTCTAGCCAATGTCAAAGCTTTTAATAAAACTTCATAATTAGTGTTTGTATAAATTCTTCATTTCCAATGCAAACTTTGATTAGCGATAACTTGAAATCCACTTGTGCTCCAAATTTCATTTTTCTTTTAAAATAAAGCTCATGGAATTCTTCAAAAATTATGTAATCATGTATTTGTCTTCAAAATCTCGCCTTAATGGTTTAAATCGCCATTTAAGTATAAGTGTTCATTTGCTGAATTTTGGACAGTCAGCGAATGTGTGTACGTATGCTTATCCATATTAGATTAAACCTGTGGTTTGGTATATTTTATCTTGTCTCAAAAGTAAAAGCTTGATGATTCTTCCATTTTTCACCACATATGCAGTAACCTTATTTGGGAGATAAATGAACATATATATATTTTTGTTTTTATTCAAAAAACAAATGGTTTCCCGTCTGTAATTTTTAGCCAATGTCAAAGCTTTTAATAAAACTTCATAATTAGTGTTTGTATAAATTCTTCATTTCCAATGCAAACTTTGATTAGCGATAACTTGAAATCCACTTGTGCTCCAAATTTCATTTTTCTTTTAAAATAAAGCTCATGGAATTCTTCAAAAATTATGTAATCATGTATTTGTCTTCAAAATCTCGCCTTAATGGTTTAAATCGCCATTTAAGTATAAGTGTTCATTTGCTGAATTTTGGACAGTCAGCGAATGTGTGTACGTATGCTTATCCATATTAGATTAAACCTGTGGTTTGGTATATTTTATCTTGTCTCAAAAGTAAAAGCTTGATGATTCTTCCATTTTTCACCACATATGCAGTAACCTTATTTGGGAGATAAATGAACATATATATATTTTTGTTTTTATTCAAAAAACAAATGGTTTCCCGTCTGTAATTTCTAGCCAATGTCAAAGCTTTTAATAAAACTTCATAATTAGTGTTTGTATGAATTCTTCATTTCCAATGCAAACTTTGATTAGCGATAACTTGAAATCCACTTGTGCTCCAAATTTCATTTTTCTTTTAAAATAAAGCTCATGGATTTCTTCAAAAATTATGTAATCATGTATTTATCTTCAAAATCTCGCCTTAATGGCTTAAATCGCCATTTAAGTCTAAGTGTTCATTTGGTGAAAGAGTTTGGGTTATTTCTTCAATTACTTGTTGCGTTATATTCTCTCTTTCATGATCTCAGGTTAAATCTTCGGTCGAAAAATGGAAAAGTAAATTCATATGAATATATAACTATTTTCCTTGAGATATCCTTCTCAGTAGCAAACAAATGGTTTCCCGTCTGTAATTTCTAGCCAATGTCAAAGCTTTTAATAAAACTTCATAATTAGTGTTTGTATAAATTCTTCATTTCCAATGCAAACTTTGATTAGCGATAACTTGAAATCCACTTGTGCTCCAAATTTCATTTTTCTTTTAAAATAAAGCTCATGGAATTCTTCAAAAATTATGTAATCATGTATTTGTCTTCAAAATCTCGCCTTAATGGTTTAAATCGCCATTTAAGTATAAGTGTTCATTTGCTGAATTTTGGACAGTCAGCGAATGTGTGTACGTATGCTTATCCATATTAGATTAAACCTGTGGTTTGGTATATTTTATCTTGTCTCAAAAGTAAAAGCTTGATGATTCTTCCATTTTTCACCACATATGCAGTAACCTTATTTGGGAGATAAATGAACATATATATATTTTTGTTTTTATTCAAAAAACAAATGGTTTCCCGTCTGTAATTTTTAGCCAATGTCAAAGCTTTTAATAAAACTTCATAATTAGTGTTTGTATAAATTCTTCATTTCCAATGCAAACTTTGATTAGCGATAACTTGAAATCCACTTGTGCTCCAAATTTCATTTTTCTTTTAAAATAAAGCTCATGGAATTCTTCAAAAATTATGTAATCATGTATTTGTCTTCAAAATCTCGCCTTAATGGTTTAAATCGCCATTTAAGTATAAGTGTTCATTTGCTGAATTTTGGACAGTCAGCGAATGTGTGTACGTATGCTTATCCATATTAGATTAAACCTGTGGTTTGGTATATTTTATCTTGTCTCAAAAGTAAAAGCTTGATGATTCTTCCATTTTTCACCACATATGCAGTAACCTTATTTGGGAGATAAATGAACATATATATATTTTTGTTTTTATTCAAAAAACAAATGGTTTCCCGTCTGTAATTTCTAGCCAATGTCAAAGCTTTTAATAAAACTTCATAATTAGTGTTTGTATGAATTCTTCATTTCCAATGCAAACTTTGATTAGCGATAACTTGAAATCCACTTGTGCTCCAAATTTCATTTTTCTTTTAAAATAAAGCTCATGGATTTCTTCAAAAATTATGTAATCATGTATTTATCTTCAAAATCTCGCCTTAATGGCTTAAATCGCCATTTAAGTCTAAGTGTTCATTTGGTGAAAGAGTTTGGGTTATTTCTTCAATTACTTGTTGCGTTATATTCTCTCTTTCATGATCTCAGGTTAAATCTTCGGTCGAAAAATGGAAAAGTAAATTCATATGAATATATAACTATTTTCCTTGAGATATCCTTCTCAGTAGCAAACAAATGGTTTCCCGTCTGTAATTTCTAGCCAATGTCAAAGCTTTTAATAAAACTTCATAATTAGTGTTTGTATAAATTCTTCATTTCCAATGCAAACTTTGATTAGCGATAACTTGAAATCCACTTGTGCTCCAAATTTCATTTTTCTTTTAAAATAAAGCTCATGGATTTCTTCAAAAATTATGTAATCATGTATTTATCTTCAAAATCTCGCCTTAATGGCTTAAATCGCCATTTAAGTCTAAGTGTTCATTTGGTGAAAGAGTTTGGGTTATTTCTTCAATTACTTGTTGCGTTATATTCTCTCTTTCATGATCTCAGGTTAAATCTTCGGTCGAAAAATGGAAAAGTAAATTCATATGAATATATAACTATTTTCCTTGAGATATCCTTCTCAGTAGCAAACAAATGGTTTCCCGTCTGTAATTTCTAGCCAATGTCAAAGCTTTTAATAAAACTTCATAATTAGTGTTTGTATAAATTCTTCATTTCCAATGCAAACTTTGATTAGCGATAACTTGAAATCCACTTGTGCTCCAAATTTCATTTTTCTTTTAAAATAAAGCTCATGGAATTCTTCAAAAATTATGTAATCATGTATTTGTCTTCAAAATCTCGCCTTAATGGTTTAAATCGCCATTTAAGTATAAGTGTTCATTTGCTGAATTTTGGACAGTCAGCGAATGTGTGTACGTATGCTTATCCATATTAGATTAAACCTGTGGTTTGGTATATTTTATCTTGTCTCAAAAGTAAAAGCTTGATGATTCTTCCATTTTTCACCACATATGCAGTAACCTTATTTGGGAGATAAATGAACATATATATATTTTTGATTTTATTAAAAAAACAAATGGTTTCCCGTCTGTAATTTCTAGCCAATGTCAAAGCTTTTAATAAAACTTCATAATTAGTGTTTGTATGAATTCTTCATTTCCAATGCAAACTTTGATTAGCGATAACTTGAAATCCACTTGTGCTCCAAATTTCATTTTTCTTTTAAAATAAAGCTCATGGATTTCTTCAAAAATTATGTAATCATGTATTTATCTTCAAAATCTCGCCTTAATGGCTTAAATCGCCATTTAAGTCTAAGTGTTCATTTGGTGAAAGAGTTTGGGTTATTTCTTCAATTACTTGTTGCGTTATATTCTCTCTTTCATGATCTCAGGTTAAATCTTCGGTCGAAAAATGGAAAAGTAAATTCATATGAATATATAACTATTTTCCTTGAGATATCCTTCTCAGTAGCAAACAAATGGTTTCCCGTCTGTAATTTCTAGCCAATGTCAAAGCTTTTAATAAAACTTCATAATTAGTGTTTGTATAAATTCTTCATTTCCAATGCAAACTTTGATTAGCGATAACTTGAAATCCACTTGTGCTCCAAATTTCATTTTTCTTTTAAAATAAAGCTCATGGAATTCTTCAAAAATTATGTAATCATGTATTTGTCTTCAAAATCTCGCCTTAATGGTTTAAATCGCCATTTAAGTATAAGTGTTCATTTGCTGAATTTTGGACAGTCAGCGAATGTGTGTACGTATGCTTATCCATATTAGATTAAACCTGTGGTTTGGTATATTTTATCTTGTCTCAAAAGTAAAAGCTTGATGATTCTTCCATTTTTCACCACATATGCAGTAACCTTATTTGGGAGATAAATGAACATATATATATTTTTGTTTTTATTCAAAAAACAAATGGTTTCCCGTCTGTAATTTTTAGCCAATGTCAAAGCTTTTAATAAAACTTCATAATTAGTGTTTGTATAAATTCTTCATTTCCAATGCAAACTTTGATTAGCGATAACTTGAAATCCACTTGTGCTCCAAATTTCATTTTTCTTTTAAAATAAAGCTCATGGAATTCTTCAAAAATTATGTAATCATGTATTTGTCTTCAAAATCTCGCCTTAATGGTTTAAATCGCCATTTAAGTATAAGTGTTCATTTGCTGAATTTTGGACAGTCAGCGAATGTGTGTACGTATGCTTATCCATATTAGATTAAACCTGTGGTTTGGTATATTTTATCTTGTCTCAAAAGTAAAAGCTTGATGATTCTTCCATTTTTCACCACATATGCAGTAACCTTATTTGGGAGATAAATGAACATATATATATTTTTGTTTTTATTCAAAAAACAAATGGTTTCCCGTCTGTAATTTCTAGCCAATGTCAAAGCTTTTAATAAAACTTCATAATTAGTGTTTGTATGAATTCTTCATTTCCAATGCAAACTTTGATTAGCGATAACTTGAAATCCACTTGTGCTCCAAATTTCATTTTTCTTTTAAAATAAAGCTCATGGATTTCTTCAAAAATTATGTAATCATGTATTTATCTTCAAAATCTCGCCTTAATGGCTTAAATCGCCATTTAAGTCTAAGTGTTCATTTGGTGAAAGAGTTTGGGTTATTTCTTCAATTACTTGTTGCGTTATATTCTCTCTTTCATGATCTCAGGTTAAATCTTCGGTCGAAAAATGGAAAAGTAAATTCATATGAATATATAACTATTTTCCTTGAGATATCCTTCTCAGTAGCAAACAAATGGTTTCCCGTCTGTAATTTCTAGCCAATGTCAAAGCTTTTAATAAAACTTCATAATTAGTGTTTGTATAAATTCTTCATTTCCAATGCAAACTTTGATTAGCGATAACTTGAAATCCACTTGTGCTCCAAATTTCATTTTTCTTTTAAAATAAAGCTCATGGATTTCTTCAAAAATTATGTAATCATGTATTTATCTTCAAAATCTCGCCTTAATGGCTTAAATCGCCATTTAAGTCTAAGTGTTCATTTGGTGAAAGAGTTTGGGTTATTTCTTCAATTACTTGTTGCGTTATATTCTCTCTTTCATGATATCAGGTTAAATCTTCGGTCGAAAAATGGAAAAGTAAATTCATATGAATATATAACTATTTTCCTTGAGATATCCTTCTCAGTAGCAAACAAATGGTTTCCCGTCTGTAATTTCTAGCCAATGTCAAAGCTTTTAATAAAACTTCATAATTAGTGTTTGTATAAATTCTTCATTTCCAATGCAAACTTTGATTAGCGATAACTTGAAATCCACTTGTGCTCCAAATTTCATTTTTCTTTTAAAATAAAGCTCATGGAATTCTTCAAAAATTATGTAATCATGTATTTGTCTTCAAAATCTCGCCTTAATGGTTTAAATCGCCATTTAAGTATAAGTGTTCATTTGCTGAATTTTGGACAGTCAGCGAATGTGTGTACGTATGCTTATCCATATTAGATTAAACCTGTGGTTTGGTATATTTTATCTTGTCTCAAAAGTAAAAGCTTGATGATTCTTCCATTTTTCACCACATATGCAGTAACCTTATTTGGGAGATAAATGAACATATATATATTTTTGTTTTTATTCAAAAAACAAATGGTTTCCCGTCTGTAATTTCTAGCCAATGTCAAAGCTTTTAATAAAACTTCATAATTAGTGTTTGTATGAATTCTTCATTTCCAATGCAAACTTTGATTAGCGATAACTTGAAATCCACTTGTGCTCCAAATTTCATTTTTCTTTTAAAATAAAGCTCATGGATTTCTTCAAAAATTATGTAATCATGTATTTATCTTCAAAATCTCGCCTTAATGGCTTAAATCGCCATTTAAGTCTAAGTGTTCATTTGGTGAAAGAGTTTGGGTTATTTCTTCAATTACTTGTTGCGTTATATTCTCTCTTTCATGATCTCAGGTTAAATCTTCGGTCGAAAAATGGAAAAGTAAATTCATATGAATATATAACTATTTTCCTTGAGATATCCTTCTCAGTAGCAAACAAATGGTTTCCCGTCTGTAATTTCTAGCCAATGTCAAAGCTTTTAATAAAACTTCATAATTAGTGTTTGTATAAATTCTTCATTTCCAATGCAAACTTTGATTAGCGATAACTTGAAATCCACTTGTGCTCCAAATTTCATTTTTCTTTTAAAATAAAGCTCATGGATTTCTTCAAAAATTATGTAATCATGTATTTATCTTCAAAATCTCGCCTTAATGGCTTAAATCGCCATTTAAGTCTAAGTGTTCATTTGGTGAAAGAGTTTGGGTTATTTCTTCAATTACTTGTTGCGTTATATTCTCTCTTTCATGATATCAGGTTAAATCTTCGGTCGAAAAATGGAAAAGTAAATTCATATGAATATATAACTATTTTCCTTGAGATATCCTTCTCAGTAGCAAACAAATGGTTTCCCGTCTGTAATTTCTAGCCAATGTCAAAGCTTTTAATAAAACTTCATAATTAGTGTTTGTATAAATTCTTCATTTCCAATGCAAACTTTGATTAGCGATAACTTGAAATCCACTTGTGCTCCAAATTTCATTTTTCTTTTAAAATAAAGCTCATGGAATTCTTCAAAAATTATGTAATCATGTATTTGTCTTCAAAATCTCGCCTTAATGGTTTAAATCGCCATTTAAGTATAAGTGTTCATTTGCTGAATTTTGGACAGTCAGCGAATGTGTGTACGTATGCTTATCCATATTAGATTAAACCTGTGGTTTGGTATATTTTATCTTGTCTCAAAAGTAAAAGCTTGATGATTCTTCCATTTTTCACCACATATGCAGTAACCTTATTTGGGAGATAAATGAACATATATATATTTTTGATTTTATTAAAAAAACAAATGGTTTCCCGTCTGTAATTTCTAGCCAATGTCAAAGCTTTTAATAAAACTTCATAATTAGTGTTTGTATGAATTCTTCATTTCCAATGCAAACTTTGATTAGCGATAACTTGAAATCCACTTGTGCTCCAAATTTCATTTTTCTTTTAAAATAAAGCTCATGGATTTCTTCAAAAATTATGTAATCATGTATTTATCTTCAAAATCTCGCCTTAATGGCTTAAATCGCCATTTAAGTCTAAGTGTTCATTTGGTGAAAGAGTTTGGGTTATTTCTTCAATTACTTGTTGCGTTATATTCTCTCTTTCATGATCTCAGGTTAAATCTTCGGTCGAAAAATGGAAAAGTAAATTCATATGAATATATAACTATTTTCCTTGAGATATCCTTCTCAGTAGCAAACAAATGGTTTCCCGTCTGTAATTTCTAGCCAATGTCAAAGCTTTTAATAAATCTTCATAATTAGTGTTTGTATAAATTCTTCATTTCCAATGCAAACTTTGATTAGCGATAACTTGAAATCCACTTGTGCTCCAAATTTCATTTTTCTTTTAAAATAAAGCTCATGGATTTCTTCAAAAATTATGTAATCATGTATTTGTCTTCAAAATCTCGCCTTAATGGTTTAAATCGCCATTTAAGTATAAGTGTTCATTTGCTGAATTTTGGACAGTCAGTGAATGTGTGTACGTATGCTTATCCATATTAGATTAAACCTGTGGTTTGGTATATTTTATCTTGTCTCAAAAGTAAAAGCTTGATGATTCTTCCATTTTTCACCACATATGCAGTAACCTTATTTGGGAGATAAATGAACATATATATATTTTTGTTTTTATTCAAAAAACAAATGGTTTCCCGTCTGTAATTTTTAGCCAATGTCAAAGCTTTTAATAAAACTTCATAATTAGTGTTTGTATAAATTCTTCATTTCCAATGCAAACTTTGATTAGCGATAACTTGAAATCCACTTGTGCTCCAAATTTCATTTTTCTTTTAAAATAAAGCTCATGGAATTCTTCAAAAATTATGTAATCATGTATTTGTCTTCAAAATCTCGCCTTAATGGTTTAAATCGCCATTTAAGTATAAGTGTTCATTTGCTGAATTTTGGACAGTCAGCGAATGTGTGTACGTATGCTTATCCATATTAGATTAAACCTGTGGTTTGGTATATTTTATCTTGTCTCAAAAGTAAAAGCTTGATGATTCTTCCATTTTTCACCACATATGCAGTAACCTTATTTGGGAGATAAATGAACATATATATATTTTTGTTTTTATTCAAAAAACAAATGGTTTCCCGTCTGTAATTTCTAGCCAATGTCAAAGCTTTTAATAAAACTTCATAATTAGTGTTTGTATGAATTCTTCATTTCCAATGCAAACTTTGATTAGCGATAACTTGAAATCCACTTGTGCTCCAAATTTCATTTTTCTTTTAAAATAAAGCTCATGGATTTCTTCAAAAATTATGTAATCATGTATTTATCTTCAAAATCTCGCCTTAATGGCTTAAATCGCCATTTAAGTCTAAGTGTTCATTTGGTGAAAGAGTTTGGGTTATTTCTTCAATTACTTGTTGCGTTATATTCTCTCTTTCATGATCTCAGGTTAAATCTTCGGTCGAAAAATGGAAAAGTAAATTCATATGAATATATAACTATTTTCCTTGAGATATCCTTCTCAGTAGCAAACAAATGGTTTCCCGTCTGTAATTTCTAGCCAATGTCAAAGCTTTTAATAAATCTTCATAATTAGTGTTTGTATAAATTCTTCATTTCCAATGCAAACTTTGATTAGCGATAACTTGAAATCCACTTGTGCTCCAAATTTCATTTTTCTTTTAAAATAAAGCTCATGGATTTCTTCAAAAATTATGTAATCATGTATTTATCTTCAAAATCTCGCCTTAATGGCTTAAATCGCCATTTAAGTCTAAGTGTTCATTTGGTGAAAGAGTTTGGGTTATTTCTTCAATTACTTGTTGCGTTATATTCTCTCTTTCATGATCTCAGGTTAAATCTTCGGTCGAAAAATGGAAAAGTAAATTCATATGAATATATAACTATTTTCCTTGAGATATCCTTCTCAGTAGCAAACAAATGGTTTCCCGTCTGTAATTTCTAGCCAATGTCAAAGCTTTTAATAAAACTTCATAATTAGTGTTTGTATAAATTCTTCATTTCCAATGCAAACTTTGATTAGCGATAACTTGAAATCCACTTGTGCTCCAAATTTCATTTTTCTTTTAAAATAAAGCTCATGGAATTCTTCAAAAATTATGTAATCATGTATTTGTCTTCAAAATCTCGCCTTAATGGTTTAAATCGCCATTTAAGTATAAGTGTTCATTTGCTGAATTTTGGACAGTCAGCGAATGTGTGTACGTATGCTTATCCATATTAGATTAAACCTGTGGTTTGGTATATTTTATCTTGTCTCAAAAGTAAAAGCTTGATGATTCTTCCATTTTTCACCACATATGCAGTAACCTTATTTGGGAGATAAATGAACATATATATATTTTTGTTTTTATTCAAAAAACAAATGGTTTCCCGTCTGTAATTTTTAGCCAATGTCAAAGCTTTTAATAAAACTTCATAATTAGTGTTTGTATGAATTCTTCATTTCCAATGCAAACTTTGATTAGCGATAACTTGAAATCCACTTGTGCTCCAAATTTCATTTTTCTTTTAAAATAAAGCTCATGGATTTCTTCAAAAATTATGTAATCATGTATTTATCTTCAAAATCTCGCCTTAATGGCTTAAATCGCCATTTAAGTCTAAGTGTTCATTTGGTGAAAGAGTTTGGGTTATTTCTTCAATTACTTGTTGCGTTATATTCTCTCTTTCATGATCTCAGGTTAAATCTTCGGTCGAAAAATGGTAAAGTAAATTCATATGAATATATAACTATTTTCCTTGAGATATCCTTCTCAGTAGCAAACAAATGGTTTCCCGTCTGTAATTTCTAGCCAATGTCAAAGCTTTTAATAAAACTTCATAATTAGTGTTTGTATAAATTCTTCATTTCCAATGCAAACTTTGATTCGCAATAACTTGAAATCCACTTGTGCTCCAAATTTCATTTTTCTTTTAAAATAAAGCTCATGGAATTCTTCAAAAATTATGTAATCATGTATTTGTCTTCAAAATCTCGCCTTAATGGTTTAAATCGCCATTTAAGTATAAGTGTTCATTTGCTGAATTTTGGACAGTCAGCGAATGTGTGTACGTATGCTTATCCATATTAGATTAAACCTGTGGTTTGGTATATTTTATCTTGTCTCAAAAGTAAAAGCTTGATGATTCTTCCATTTTTCACCACATATGCAGTAACCTTATTTGGGAGATAAATGAACATATATATATTTTTGTTTTTATTCAAAAAACAAATGGTTTCCCGTCTGTAATTTTTAGCCAATGTCAAAGCTTTTAATAAAACTTCATAATTAGTGTTTGTATGAATTCTTCATTTCCAATGCAAACTTTGATTAGCGATAACTTGAAATCCACTTGTGCTCCAAATTTCATTTTTCTTTTAAAATAAAGCTCATGGATTTCTTCAAAAATTATGTAATCATGTATTTATCTTCAAAATCTCGCCTTAATGGCTTAAATCGCCATTTAAGTCTAAGTGTTCATTTGGTGAAAGAGTTTGGGTTATTTCTTCAATTACTTGTTGCGTTATATTCTCTCTTTCATGATCTCAGGTTAAATCTTCGGTCGAAAAATGGAAAAGTAAATTCATATGAATATATAACTATTTTCCTTGAGATATCCTTCTCAGTAGCAAACAAATGGTTTCCCGTCTGTAATTTCTAGCCAATGTCAAAGCTTTTAATAAAACTTCATAATTAGTGTTTGTATAAATTCTTCATTTCCAATGCAAACTTTGATTAGCGATAACTTGAAATCCACTTGTGCTCCAAATTTCATTTTTCTTTTAAAATAAAGCTCATGGAATTCTTCAAAAATTATGTAATCATGTATTTGTCTTCAAAATCTCGCCTTAATGGTTTAAATCGCCATTTAAGTATAAGTGTTCATTTGCTGAATTTTGGACAGTCAGCGAATGTGTGTACGTATGCTTATCCATATTAGATTAAACCTGTGGTTTGGTATATTTTATCTTGTCTCAAAAGTAAAAGCTTGATGATTCTTCCATTTTTCACCACATATGCAGTAACCTTATTTGGGAGATAAATGAACATATATATATTTTTGTTTTTATTCAAAAAACAAATGGTTTCCCGTCTGTAATTTTTAGCCAATGTCAAAGCTTTTAATAAAACTTCATAATTAGTGTTTGTATGAATTCTTCATTTCCAATGCAAACTTTGATTAGCGATAACTTGAAATCCACTTGTGCTCCAAATTTCATTTTTCTTTTAAAATAAAGCTCATGGATTTCTTCAAAAATTATGTAATCATGTATTTATCTTCAAAATCTCGCCTTAATGGCTTAAATCGCCATTTAAGTCTAAGTGTTCATTTGGTGAAAGAGTTTGGGTTATTTCTTCAATTACTTGTTGCGTTATATTCTCTCTTTCATGATCTCAGGTTAAATCTTCGGTCGAAAAATGGAAAAGTAAATTCATATGAATATATAACTATTTTCCTTGAGATATCCTTCTCAGTAGCAAACAAATGGTTTCCCGTCTGTAATTTCTAGCCAATGTCAAAGCTTTTAATAAAACTTCATAATTAGTGTTTGTATAAATTCTTCATTTCCAATGCAAACTTTGATTCGCAATAACTTGAAATCCACTTGTGCTCCAAATTTCATTTTTCTTTTAAAATAAAGCTCATGGAATTCTTCAAAAATTATGTAATCATGTATTTGTCTTCAAAATCTCGCCTTAATGGTTTAAATCGCCATTTAAGTATAAGTGTTCATTTGCTGAATTTTGGACAGTCAGCGAATGTGTGTACGTATGCTTATCCATATTAGATTAAACCTGTGGTTTGGTATATTTTATCTTGTCTCAAAAGTAAAAGCTTGATGATTCTTCCATTTTTCACCACATATGCAGTAACCTTATTTGGGAGATAAATGAACATATATATATTTTTGTTTTTATTCAAAAAACAAATGGTTTCCCGTCTGTAATTTTTAGCCAATGTCAAAGCTTTTAATAAAACTTCATAATTAGTGTTTGTATGAATTCTTCATTTCCAATGCAAACTTTGATTAGCGATAACTTGAAATCCACTTGTGCTCCAAATTTCATTTTTCTTTTAAAATAAAGCTCATGGATTTCTTCAAAAATTATGTAATCATGTATTTATCTTCAAAATCTCGCCTTAATGGCTTAAATCGCCATTTAAGTCTAAGTGTTCATTTGGTGAAAGAGTTTGGGTTATTTCTTCAATTACTTGTTGCGTTATATTCTCTCTTTCATGATCTCAGGTTAAATCTTCGGTCGAAAAATGGAAAAGTAAATTCATATGAATATATAACTATTTTCCTTGAGATATCCTTCTCAGTAGCAAACAAATGGTTTCCCGTCTGTAATTTCTAGCCAATGTCAAAGCTTTTAATAAAACTTCATAATTAGTGTTTGTATAAATTCTTCATTTCCAATGCAAACTTTGATTAGCGATAACTTGAAATCCACTTGTGCTCCAAATTTCATTTTTCTTTTAAAATAAAGCTCATGGAATTCTTCAAAAATTATGTAATCATGTATTTGTCTTCAAAATCTCGCCTTAATGGTTTAAATCGCCATTTAAGTATAAGTGTTCATTTGCTGAATTTTGGACAGTCAGTGAATGTGTGTACGTATGCTTATCCATATTAGATTAAACCTGTGGTTTGGTATATTTTATCTTGTCTCAAAAGTAAAAGCTTGATGATTCTTCCATTTTTCACCACATATGCAGTAACCTTATTTGGGAGATAAATGAACATATATATATTTTTGTTTTTATTCAAAAAACAAATGGTTTCCCGTCTGTAATTTTTAGCCAATGTCAAAGCTTTTAATAAAACTTCATAATTAGTGTTTGTATGAATTCTTCATTTCCAATGCAAACTTTGATTAGCGATAACTTGAAATCCACTTGTGCTCCAAATTTCATTTTTCTTTTAAAATAAAGCTCATGGATTTCTTCAAAAATTATGTAATCATGTATTTATCTTCAAAATCTCGCCTTAATGGCTTAAATCGCCATTTAAGTCTAAGTGTTCATTTGGTGAAAGAGTTTGGGTTATTTCTTCAATTACTTGTTGCGTTATATTCTCTCTTTCATGATCTCAGGTTAAATCTTCGGTCGAAAAATGGAAAAGTAAATTCATATGAATATATAACTATTTTCCTTGAGATATCCTTCTCAGTAGCAAACAAATGGTTTCCCGTCTGTAATTTCTAGCCAATGTCAAAGCTTTTAATAAAACTTCATAATTAGTGTTTGTATAAATTCTTCATTTCCAATGCAAACTTTGATTAGCGATAACTTGAAATCCACTTGTGCTCCAAATTTCATTTTTCTTTTAAAATAAAGCTCATGGAATTCTTCAAAAATTATGTAATCATGTATTTGTCTTCAAAATCTCGCCTTAATGGTTTAAATCGCCATTTAAGTATAAGTGTTCATTTGCTGAATTGTGGACAGTCAGTGAATGTGTGTACGTATGCTTATCCATATTAGATTAAACCTGTGGTTTGGTATATTTTATCTTGTCTCAAAAGTAAAAGCTTGATGATTCTTCCATTTTTCACCACATATGCAGTAACCTTATTTGGGAGATAAATGAACATATATATATTTTTGTTTTTATTCAAAAAACAAATGGTTTCCCGTCTGTAATTTTTAGCCAATGTCAAAGCTTTTAATAAAACTTCATAATTAGTGTTTGTATAAATTCTTCATTTCCAATGCAAACTTTGATTAGCGATAACTTGAAATCCACTTGTGCTCCAAATTTCATTTTTCTTTTAAAATAAAGCTCATGGATTTCTTCAAAAATTATGTAATCATGTATTTATCTTCAAAATCTCGCCTTAATGGCTTAAATCGCCATTTAAGTCTAAGTGTTCATTTGGTGAAAGAGTTTGGGTTATTTCTTCAATTACTTGTTGCGTTATATTCTCTCTTTCATGATCTCAGGTTAAATCTTCGGTCGAAAAATGGAAAAGTAAATTCATATGAATATATAACTATTTTCCTTGAGATATCCTTCTCAGTAGCAAACAAATGGTTTCCCGTCTGTAATTTCTAGCCAATGTCAAAGCTTTTAATAAAACTTCATAATTAGTGTTTGTATAAATTCTTCATTTCCAATGCAAACTTTGATTAGCGATAACTTGAAATCCACTTGTGCTCCAAATTTCATTTTTCTTTTAAAATAAAGCTCATGGAATTCTTCAAAAATTATGTAATCATGTATTTGTCTTCAAAATCTCGCCTTAATGGTTTAAATCGCCATTTAAGTATAAGTGTTCATTTGCTGAATTGTGGACAGTCAGTGAATGTGTGTACGTATGCTTATCCATATTAGATTAAACCTGTGGTTTGGTATATTTTATCTTGTCTCAAAAGTAAAAGCTTGATGATTCTTCCATTTTTCACCACATATGCAGTAACCTTATTTGGGAGATAAATGAACATATATATATTTTTGTTTTTATTCAAAAAACAAATGGTTTCCCGTCTGTAATTTTTAGCCAATGTCAAAGCTTTTAATAAAACTTCATAATTAGTGTTTGTATAAATTCTTCATTTCCAATGCAAACTTTGATTAGCGATAACTTGAAATCCACTTGTGCTCCAAATTTCATTTTTCTTTTAAAATAAAGCTCATGGATTTCTTCAAAAATTATGTAATCATGTATTTATCTTCAAAATCTCGCCTTAATGGCTTAAATCGCCATTTAAGTCTAAGTGTTCATTTGGTGAAAGAGTTTGGGTTATTTCTTCAATTACTTGTTGCGTTATATTCTCTCTTTCATGATCTCAGGTTAAATCTTCGGTCGAAAAATGGAAAAGTAAATTCATATGAATATATAACTATTTTCCTTGAGATATCCTTCTCAGTAGCAAACAAATGGTTTCCCGTCTGTAATTTCTAGCCAATGTCAAAGCTTTTAATAAAACTTCATAATTAGTGTTTGTATAAATTCTTCATTTCCAATGCAAACTTTGATTAGCGATAACTTGAAATCCACTTGTGCTCCAAATTTCATTTTTCTTTTAAAATAAAGCTCATGGAATTCTTCAAAAATTATGTAATCATGTATTTGTCTTCAAAATCTCGCCTTAATGGTTTAAATCGCCATTTAAGTATAAGTGTTCATTTGCTGAATTTTGGACAGTCAGCGAATGTGTGTACGTATGCTTATCCATATTAGATTAAACCTGTGGTTTGGTATATTTTATCTTGTCTCAAAAGTAAAAGCTTGATGATTCTTCCATTTTTCACCACATATGCAGTAACCTTATTTGGGAGATAAATGAACATATATATATTTTTGTTTTTATTCAAAAAACAAATGGTTTCCCGTCTGTAATTTCTAGCCAATGTCAAAGCTTTTAATAAAACTTCATAATTAGTGTTTGTATGAATTCTTCATTTCCAATGCAAACTTTGATTAGCGATAACTTGAAATCCACTTGTGCTCCAAATTTCATTTTTCTTTTAAAATAAAGCTCATGGATTTCTTCAAAAATTATGTAATCATGTATTTATCTTCAAAATCTCGCCTTAATGGCTTAAATCGCCATTTAAGTCTAAGTGTTCATTTGGTGAAAGAGTTTGGGTTATTTCTTCAATTACTTGTTGCGTTATATTCTCTCTTTCATGATCTCAGGTTAAATCTTCGGTCGAAAAATGGAAAAGTAAATTCATATGAATATATAACTATTTTCCTTGAGATATCCTTCTCAGTAGCAAACAAATGGTTTCCCGTCTGTAATTTCTAGCCAATGTCAAAGCTTTTAATAAATCTTCATAATTAGTGTTTGTATAAATTCTTCATTTCCAATGCAAACTTTGATTAGCGATAACTTGAAATCCACTTGTGCTCCAAATTTCATTTTTCTTTTAAAATAAAGCTCATGGATTTCTTCAAAAATTATGTAATCATGTATTTATCTTCAAAATCTCGCCTTAATGGCTTAAATCGCCATTTAAGTCTAAGTGTTCATTTGGTGAAAGAGTTTGGGTTATTTCTTCAATTACTTGTTGCGTTATATTCTCTCTTTCATGATCTCAGGTTAAATCTTCGGTCGAAAAATGGAAAAGTAAATTCATATGAATATATAACTATTTTCCTTGAGATATCCTTCTCAGTAGCAAACAAATGGTTTCCCGTCTGTAATTTCTAGCCAATGTCAAAGCTTTTAATAAAACTTCATAATTAGTGTTTGTATAAATTCTTCATTTCCAATGCAAACTTTGATTAGCGATAACTTGAAATCCACTTGTGCTCCAAATTTCATTTTTCTTTTAAAATAAAGCTCATGGAATTCTTCAAAAATTATGTAATCATGTATTTGTCTTCAAAATCTCGCCTTAATGGTTTAAATCGCCATTTAAGTATAAGTGTTCATTTGCTGAATTTTGGACAGTCAGCGAATGTGTGTACGTATGCTTATCCATATTAGATTAAACCTGTGGTTTGGTATATTTTATCTTGTCTCAAAAGTAAAAGCTTGATGATTCTTCCATTTTTCACCACATATGCAGTAACCTTATTTGGGAGATAAATGAACATATATATATTTTTGTTTTTATTCAAAAAACAAATGGTTTCCCGTCTGTAATTTTTAGCCAATGTCAAAGCTTTTAATAAAACTTCATAATTAGTGTTTGTATGAATTCTTCATTTCCAATGCAAACTTTGATTAGCGATAACTTGAAATCCACTTGTGCTCCAAATTTCATTTTTCTTTTAAAATAAAGCTCATGGATTTCTTCAAAAATTATGTAATCATGTATTTATCTTCAAAATCTCGCCTTAATGGCTTAAATCGCCATTTAAGTCTAAGTGTTCATTTGGTGAAAGAGTTTGGGTTATTTCTTCAATTACTTGTTGCGTTATATTCTCTCTTTCATGATCTCAGGTTAAATCTTCGGTCGAAAAATGGAAAAGTAAATTCATATGAATATATAACTATTTTCCTTGAGATATCCTTCTCAGTAGCAAACAAATGGTTTCCCGTCTGTAATTTCTAGCCAATGTCAAAGCTTTTAATAAATCTTCATAATTAGTGTTTGTATAAATTCTTCATTTCCAATGCAAACTTTGATTAGCGATAACTTGAAATCCACTTGTGCTCCAAATTTCATTTTTCTTTTAAAATAAAGCTCATGGATTTCTTCAAAAATTATGTAATCATGTATTTATCTTCAAAATCTCGCCTTAATGGCTTAAATCGCCATTTAAGTCTAAGTGTTCATTTGGTGAAAGAGTTTGGGTTATTTCTTCAATTACTTGTTGCGTTATATTCTCTCTTTCATGATCTCAGGTTAAATCTTCGGTCGAAAAATGGAAAAGTAAATTCATATGAATATATAACTATTTTCCTTGAGATATCCTTCTCAGTAGCAAACAAATGGTTTCCCGTCTGTAATTTCTAGCCAATGTCAAAGCTTTTAATAAAACTTCATAATTAGTGTTTGTATAAATTCTTCATTTCCAATGCAAACTTTGATTAGCGATAACTTGAAATCCACTTGTGCTCCAAATTTCATTTTTCTTTTAAAATAAAGCTCATGGAATTCTTCAAAAATTATGTAATCATGTATTTGTCTTCAAAATCTCGCCTTAATGGTTTAAATCGCCATTTAAGTATAAGTGTTCATTTGCTGAATTTTGGACAGTCAGCGAATGTGTGTACGTATGCTTATCCATATTAGATTAAACCTGTGGTTTGGTATATTTTATCTTGTCTCAAAAGTAAAAGCTTGATGATTCTTCCATTTTTCACCACATATGCAGTAACCTTATTTGGGAGATAAATGAACATATATATATTTTTGTTTTTATTCAAAAAACAAATGGTTTCCCGTCTGTAATTTTTAGCCAATGTCAAAGCTTTTAATAAAACTTCATAATTAGTGTTTGTATGAATTCTTCATTTCCAATGCAAACTTTGATTAGCGATAACTTGAAATCCACTTGTGCTCCAAATTTCATTTTTCTTTTAAAATAAAGCTCATGGATTTCTTCAAAAATTATGTAATCATGTATTTATCTTCAAAATCTCGCCTTAATGGCTTAAATCGCCATTTAAGTCTAAGTGTTCATTTGGTGAAAGAGTTTGGGTTATTTCTTCAATTACTTGTTGCGTTATATTCTCTCTTTCATGATCTCAGGTTAAATCTTCGGTCGAAAAATGGTAAAGTAAATTCATATGAATATATAACTATTTTCCTTGAGATATCCTTCTCAGTAGCAAACAAATGGTTTCCCGTCTGTAATTTCTAGCCAATGTCAAAGCTTTTAATAAAACTTCATAATTAGTGTTTGTATAAATTCTTCATTTCCAATGCAAACTTTGATTCGCAATAACTTGAAATCCACTTGTGCTCCAAATTTCATTTTTCTTTTAAAATAAAGCTCATGGAATTCTTCAAAAATTATGTAATCATGTATTTGTCTTCAAAATCTCGCCTTAATGGTTTAAATCGCCATTTAAGTATAAGTGTTCATTTGCTGAATTTTGGACAGTCAGCGAATGTGTGTACGTATGCTTATCCATATTAGATTAAACCTGTGGTTTGGTATATTTTATCTTGTCTCAAAAGTAAAAGCTTGATGATTCTTCCATTTTTCACCACATATGCAGTAACCTTATTTGGGAGATAAATGAACATATATATATTTTTGTTTTTATTCAAAAAACAAATGGTTTCCCGTCTGTAATTTTTAGCCAATGTCAAAGCTTTTAATAAAACTTCATAATTAGTGTTTGTATGAATTCTTCATTTCCAATGCAAACTTTGATTAGCGATAACTTGAAATCCACTTGTGCTCCAAATTTCATTTTTCTTTTAAAATAAAGCTCATGGATTTCTTCAAAAATTATGTAATCATGTATTTATCTTCAAAATCTCGCCTTAATGGCTTAAATCGCCATTTAAGTCTAAGTGTTCATTTGGTGAAAGAGTTTGGGTTATTTCTTCAATTACTTGTTGCGTTATATTCTCTCTTTCATGATCTCAGGTTAAATCTTCGGTCGAAAAATGGAAAAGTAAATTCATATGAATATATAACTATTTTCCTTGAGATATCCTTCTCAGTAGCAAACAAATGGTTTCCCGTCTGTAATTTCTAGCCAATGTCAAAGCTTTTAATAAAACTTCATAATTAGTGTTTGTATAAATTCTTCATTTCCAATGCAAACTTTGATTAGCGATAACTTGAAATCCACTTGTGCTCCAAATTTCATTTTTCTTTTAAAATAAAGCTCATGGAATTCTTCAAAAATTATGTAATCATGTATTTGTCTTCAAAATCTCGCCTTAATGGTTTAAATCGCCATTTAAGTATAAGTGTTCATTTGCTGAATTTTGGACAGTCAGTGAATGTGTGTACGTATGCTTATCCATATTAGATTAAACCTGTGGTTTGGTATATTTTATCTTGTCTCAAAAGTAAAAGCTTGATGATTCTTCCATTTTTCACCACATATGCAGTAACCTTATTTGGGAGATAAATGAACATATATATATTTTTGTTTTTATTCAAAAAACAAATGGTTTCCCGTCTGTAATTTTTAGCCAATGTCAAAGCTTTTAATAAAACTTCATAATTAGTGTTTGTATGAATTCTTCATTTCCAATGCAAACTTTGATTAGCGATAACTTGAAATCCACTTGTGCTCCAAATTTCATTTTTCTTTTAAAATAAAGCTCATGGATTTCTTCAAAAATTATGTAATCATGTATTTATCTTCAAAATCTCGCCTTAATGGCTTAAATCGCCATTTAAGTCTAAGTGTTCATTTGGTGAAAGAGTTTGGGTTATTTCTTCAATTACTTGTTGCGTTATATTCTCTCTTTCATGATCTCAGGTTAAATCTTCGGTCGAAAAATGGAAAAGTAAATTCATATGAATATATAACTATTTTCCTTGAGATATCCTTCTCAGTAGCAAACAAATGGTTTCCCGTCTGTAATTTCTAGCCAATGTCAAAGCTTTTAATAAAACTTCATAATTAGTGTTTGTATAAATTCTTCATTTCCAATGCAAACTTTGATTAGCGATAACTTGAAATCCACTTGTGCTCCAAATTTCATTTTTCTTTTAAAATAAAGCTCATGGAATTCTTCAAAAATTATGTAATCATGTATTTGTCTTCAAAATCTCGCCTTAATGGTTTAAATCGCCATTTAAGTATAAGTGTTCATTTGCTGAATTGTGGACAGTCAGTGAATGTGTGTACGTATGCTTATCCATATTAGATTAAACCTGTGGTTTGGTATATTTTATCTTGTCTCAAAAGTAAAAGCTTGATGATTCTTCCATTTTTCACCACATATGCAGTAACCTTATTTGGGAGATAAATGAACATATATATATTTTTGTTTTTATTCAAAAAACAAATGGTTTCCCGTCTGTAATTTTTAGCCAATGTCAAAGCTTTTAATAAAACTTCATAATTAGTGTTTGTATAAATTCTTCATTTCCAATGCAAACTTTGATTAGCGATAACTTGAAATCCACTTGTGCTCCAAATTTCATTTTTCTTTTAAAATAAAGCTCATGGATTTCTTCAAAAATTATGTAATCATGTATTTATCTTCAAAATCTCGCCTTAATGGCTTAAATCGCCATTTAAGTCTAAGTGTTCATTTGGTGAAAGAGTTTGGGTTATTTCTTCAATTACTTGTTGCGTTATATTCTCTCTTTCATGATCTCAGGTTAAATCTTCGGTCGAAAAATGGAAAAGTAAATTCATATGAATATATAACTATTTTCCTTGAGATATCCTTCTCAGTAGCAAACAAATGGTTTCCCGTCTGTAATTTCTAGCCAATGTCAAAGCTTTTAATAAAACTTCATAATTAGTGTTTGTATAAATTCTTCATTTCCAATGCAAACTTTGATTAGCGATAACTTGAAATCCACTTGTGCTCCAAATTTCATTTTTCTTTTAAAATAAAGCTCATGGAATTCTTCAAAAATTATGTAATCATGTATTTGTCTTCAAAATCTCGCCTTAATGGTTTAAATCGCCATTTAAGTATAAGTGTTCATTTGCTGAATTTTGGACAGTCAGCGAATGTGTGTACGTATGCTTATCCATATTAGATTAAACCTGTGGTTTGGTATATTTTATCTTGTCTCAAAAGTAAAAGCTTGATGATTCTTCCATTTTTCACCACATATGCAGTAACCTTATTTGGGAGATAAATGAACATATATATATTTTTGTTTTTATTCAAAAAACAAATGGTTTCCCGTCTGTAATTTCTAGCCAATGTCAAAGCTTTTAATAAAACTTCATAATTAGTGTTTGTATGAATTCTTCATTTCCAATGCAAACTTTGATTAGCGATAACTTGAAATCCACTTGTGCTCCAAATTTCATTTTTCTTTTAAAATAAAGCTCATGGATTTCTTCAAAAATTATGTAATCATGTATTTATCTTCAAAATCTCGCCTTAATGGCTTAAATCGCCATTTAAGTCTAAGTGTTCATTTGGTGAAAGAGTTTGGGTTATTTCTTCAATTACTTGTTGCGTTATATTCTCTCTTTCATGATCTCAGGTTAAATCTTCGGTCGAAAAATGGAAAAGTAAATTCATATGAATATATAACTATTTTCCTTGAGATATCCTTCTCAGTAGCAAACAAATGGTTTCCCGTCT
Organism: Lytechinus pictus; assembly: GCF_037042905.1. Classification (NCBI taxonomy): domain Eukaryota; kingdom Metazoa; phylum Echinodermata; class Echinoidea; order Temnopleuroida; family Toxopneustidae; genus Lytechinus; species Lytechinus pictus. The sequence continues at coordinate 31,734 of NW_026974223.1, read as the reverse complement.
GTAATTTCTAGCCAATGTCAAAGCTTTTAATAAATCTTCATAATTAGTGTTTGTATAAATTCTTCATTTCCAATGCAAACTTTGATTAGCGATAACTTGAAATCCACTTGTGCTCCAAATTTCATTTTTCTTTTAAAATAAAGCTCATGGATTTCTTCAAAAATTATGTAATCATGTATTTATCTTCAAAATCTCGCCTTAATGGCTTAAATCGCCATTTAAGTCTAAGTGTTCATTTGGTGAAAGAGTTTGGGTTATTTCTTCAATTACTTGTTGCGTTATATTCTCTCTTTCATGATCTCAGGTTAAATCTTCGGTCGAAAAATGGAAAAGTAAATTCATATGAATATATAACTATTTTCCTTGAGATATCCTTCTCAGTAGCAAACAAATGGTTTCCCGTCTGTAATTTCTAGCCAATGTCAAAGCTTTTAATAAAACTTCATAATTAGTGTTTGTATAAATTCTTCATTTCCAATGCAAACTTTGATTAGCGATAACTTGAAATCCACTTGTGCTCCAAATTTCATTTTTCTTTTAAAATAAAGCTCATGGAATTCTTCAAAAATTATGTAATCATGTATTTGTCTTCAAAATCTCGCCTTAATGGTTTAAATCGCCATTTAAGTATAAGTGTTCATTTGCTGAATTTTGGACAGTCAGCGAATGTGTGTACGTATGCTTATCCATATTAGATTAAACCTGTGGTTTGGTATATTTTATCTTGTCTCAAAAGTAAAAGCTTGATGATTCTTCCATTTTTCACCACATATGCAGTAACCTTATTTGGGAGATAAATGAACATATATATATTTTTGTTTTTATTCAAAAAACAAATGGTTTCCCGTCTGTAATTTTTAGCCAATGTCAAAGCTTTTAATAAAACTTCATAATTAGTGTTTGTATGAATTCTTCATTTCCAATGCAAACTTTGATTAGCGATAACTTGAAATCCACTTGTGCTCCAAATTTCATTTTTCTTTTAAAATAAAGCTCATGGATTTCTTCAAAAATTATGTAATCATGTATTTATCTTCAAAATCTCGCCTTAATGGCTTAAATCGCCATTTAAGTCTAAGTGTTCATTTGGTGAAAGAGTTTGGGTTATTTCTTCAATTACTTGTTGCGTTATATTCTCTCTTTCATGATCTCAGGTTAAATCTTCGGTCGAAAAATGGAAAAGTAAATTCATATGAATATATAACTATTTTCCTTGAGATATCCTTCTCAGTAGCAAACAAATGGTTTCCCGTCTGTAATTTCTAGCCAATGTCAAAGCTTTTAATAAATCTTCATAATTAGTGTTTGTATAAATTCTTCATTTCCAATGCAAACTTTGATTAGCGATAACTTGAAATCCACTTGTGCTCCAAATTTCATTTTTCTTTTAAAATAAAGCTCATGGATTTCTTCAAAAATTATGTAATCATGTATTTATCTTCAAAATCTCGCCTTAATGGCTTAAATCGCCATTTAAGTCTAAGTGTTCATTTGGTGAAAGAGTTTGGGTTATTTCTTCAATTACTTGTTGCGTTATATTCTCTCTTTCATGATCTCAGGTTAAATCTTCGGTCGAAAAATGGAAAAGTAAATTCATATGAATATATAACTATTTTCCTTGAGATATCCTTCTCAGTAGCAAACAAATGGTTTCCCGTCTGTAATTTCTAGCCAATGTCAAAGCTTTTAATAAAACTTCATAATTAGTGTTTGTATAAATTCTTCATTTCCAATGCAAACTTTGATTAGCGATAACTTGAAATCCACTTGTGCTCCAAATTTCATTTTTCTTTTAAAATAAAGCTCATGGAATTCTTCAAAAATTATGTAATCATGTATTTGTCTTCAAAATCTCGCCTTAATGGTTTAAATCGCCATTTAAGTATAAGTGTTCATTTGCTGAATTTTGGACAGTCAGCGAATGTGTGTACGTATGCTTATCCATATTAGATTAAACCTGTGGTTTGGTATATTTTATCTTGTCTCAAAAGTAAAAGCTTGATGATTCTTCCATTTTTCACCACATATGCAGTAACCTTATTTGGGAGATAAATGAACATATATATATTTTTGTTTTTATTCAAAAAACAAATGGTTTCCCGTCTGTAATTTTTAGCCAATGTCAAAGCTTTTAATAAAACTTCATAATTAGTGTTTGTATGAATTCTTCATTTCCAATGCAAACTTTGATTAGCGATAACTTGAAATCCACTTGTGCTCCAAATTTCATTTTTCTTTTAAAATAAAGCTCATGGATTTCTTCAAAAATTATGTAATCATGTATTTATCTTCAAAATCTCGCCTTAATGGCTTAAATCGCCATTTAAGTCTAAGTGTTCATTTGGTGAAAGAGTTTGGGTTATTTCTTCAATTACTTGTTGCGTTATATTCTCTCTTTCATGATCTCAGGTTAAATCTTCGGTCGAAAAATGGTAAAGTAAATTCATATGAATATATAACTATTTTCCTTGAGATATCCTTCTCAGTAGCAAACAAATGGTTTCCCGTCTGTAATTTCTAGCCAATGTCAAAGCTTTTAATAAAACTTCATAATTAGTGTTTGTATAAATTCTTCATTTCCAATGCAAACTTTGATTCGCAATAACTTGAAATCCACTTGTGCTCCAAATTTCATTTTTCTTTTAAAATAAAGCTCATGGAATTCTTCAAAAATTATGTAATCATGTATTTGTCTTCAAAATCTCGCCTTAATGGTTTAAATCGCCATTTAAGTATAAGTGTTCATTTGCTGAATTTTGGACAGTCAGCGAATGTGTGTACGTATGCTTATCCATATTAGATTAAACCTGTGGTTTGGTATATTTTATCTTGTCTCAAAAGTAAAAGCTTGATGATTCTTCCATTTTTCACCACATATGCAGTAACCTTATTTGGGAGATAAATGAACATATATATATTTTTGTTTTTATTCAAAAAACAAATGGTTTCCCGTCTGTAATTTTTAGCCAATGTCAAAGCTTTTAATAAAACTTCATAATTAGTGTTTGTATGAATTCTTCATTTCCAATGCAAACTTTGATTAGCGATAACTTGAAATCCACTTGTGCTCCAAATTTCATTTTTCTTTTAAAATAAAGCTCATGGATTTCTTCAAAAATTATGTAATCATGTATTTATCTTCAAAATCTCGCCTTAATGGCTTAAATCGCCATTTAAGTCTAAGTGTTCATTTGGTGAAAGAGTTTGGGTTATTTCTTCAATTACTTGTTGCGTTATATTCTCTCTTTCATGATCTCAGGTTAAATCTTCGGTCGAAAAATGGAAAAGTAAATTCATATGAATATATAACTATTTTCCTTGAGATATCCTTCTCAGTAGCAAACAAATGGTTTCCCGTCTGTAATTTCTAGCCAATGTCAAAGCTTTTAATAAAACTTCATAATTAGTGTTTGTATAAATTCTTCATTTCCAATGCAAACTTTGATTAGCGATAACTTGAAATCCACTTGTGCTCCAAATTTCATTTTTCTTTTAAAATAAAGCTCATGGAATTCTTCAAAAATTATGTAATCATGTATTTGTCTTCAAAATCTCGCCTTAATGGTTTAAATCGCCATTTAAGTATAAGTGTTCATTTGCTGAATTTTGGACAGTCAGTGAATGTGTGTACGTATGCTTATCCATATTAGATTAAACCTGTGGTTTGGTATATTTTATCTTGTCTCAAAAGTAAAAGCTTGATGATTCTTCCATTTTTCACCACATATGCAGTAACCTTATTTGGGAGATAAATGAACATATATATATTTTTGTTTTTATTCAAAAAACAAATGGTTTCCCGTCTGTAATTTTTAGCCAATGTCAAAGCTTTTAATAAAACTTCATAATTAGTGTTTGTATGAATTCTTCATTTCCAATGCAAACTTTGATTAGCGATAACTTGAAATCCACTTGTGCTCCAAATTTCATTTTTCTTTTAAAATAAAGCTCATGGATTTCTTCAAAAATTATGTAATCATGTATTTATCTTCAAAATCTCGCCTTAATGGCTTAAATCGCCATTTAAGTCTAAGTGTTCATTTGGTGAAAGAGTTTGGGTTATTTCTTCAATTACTTGTTGCGTTATATTCTCTCTTTCATGATCTCAGGTTAAATCTTCGGTCGAAAAATGGAAAAGTAAATTCATATGAATATATAACTATTTTCCTTGAGATATCCTTCTCAGTAGCAAACAAATGGTTTCCCGTCTGTAATTTCTAGCCAATGTCAAAGCTTTTAATAAAACTTCATAATTAGTGTTTGTATAAATTCTTCATTTCCAATGCAAACTTTGATTCGCAATAACTTGAAATCCACTTGTGCTCCAAATTTCATTTTTCTTTTAAAATAAAGCTCATGGAATTCTTCAAAAATTATGTAATCATGTATTTGTCTTCAAAATCTCGCCTTAATGGTTTAAATCGCCATTTAAGTATAAGTGTTCATTTGCTGAATTTTGGACAGTCAGCGAATGTGTGTACGTATGCTTATCCATATTAGATTAAACCTGTGGTTTGGTATATTTTATCTTGTCTCAAAAGTAAAAGCTTGATGATTCTTCCATTTTTCACCACATATGCAGTAACCTTATTTGGGAGATAAATGAACATATATATATTTTTGTTTTTATTCAAAAAACAAATGGTTTCCCGTCTGTAATTTTTAGCCAATGTCAAAGCTTTTAATAAAACTTCATAATTAGTGTTTGTATGAATTCTTCATTTCCAATGCAAACTTTGATTAGCGATAACTTGAAATCCACTTGTGCTCCAAATTTCATTTTTCTTTTAAAATAAAGCTCATGGATTTCTTCAAAAATTATGTAATCATGTATTTATCTTCAAAATCTCGCCTTAATGGCTTAAATCGCCATTTAAGTCTAAGTGTTCATTTGGTGAAAGAGTTTGGGTTATTTCTTCAATTACTTGTTGCGTTATATTCTCTCTTTCATGATCTCAGGTTAAATCTTCGGTCGAAAAATGGAAAAGTAAATTCATATGAATATATAACTATTTTCCTTGAGATATCCTTCTCAGTAGCAAACAAATGGTTTCCCGTCTGTAATTTCTAGCCAATGTCAAAGCTTTTAATAAAACTTCATAATTAGTGTTTGTATAAATTCTTCATTTCCAATGCAAACTTTGATTAGCGATAACTTGAAATCCACTTGTGCTCCAAATTTCATTTTTCTTTTAAAATAAAGCTCATGGAATTCTTCAAAAATTATGTAATCATGTATTTGTCTTCAAAATCTCGCCTTAATGGTTTAAATCGCCATTTAAGTATAAGTGTTCATTTGCTGAATTTTGGACAGTCAGTGAATGTGTGTACGTATGCTTATCCATATTAGATTAAACCTGTGGTTTGGTATATTTTATCTTGTCTCAAAAGTAAAAGCTTGATGATTCTTCCATTTTTCACCACATATGCAGTAACCTTATTTGGGAGATAAATGAACATATATATATTTTTGTTTTTATTCAAAAAACAAATGGTTTCCCGTCTGTAATTTTTAGCCAATGTCAAAGCTTTTAATAAAACTTCATAATTAGTGTTTGTATGAATTCTTCATTTCCAATGCAAACTTTGATTAGCGATAACTTGAAATCCACTTGTGCTCCAAATTTCATTTTTCTTTTAAAATAAAGCTCATGGATTTCTTCAAAAATTATGTAATCATGTATTTATCTTCAAAATCTCGCCTTAATGGCTTAAATCGCCATTTAAGTCTAAGTGTTCATTTGGTGAAAGAGTTTGGGTTATTTCTTCAATTACTTGTTGCGTTATATTCTCTCTTTCATGATCTCAGGTTAAATCTTCGGTCGAAAAATGGAAAAGTAAATTCATATGAATATATAACTATTTTCCTTGAGATATCCTTCTCAGTAGCAAACAAATGGTTTCCCGTCTGTAATTTCTAGCCAATGTCAAAGCTTTTAATAAAACTTCATAATTAGTGTTTGTATAAATTCTTCATTTCCAATGCAAACTTTGATTCGCAATAACTTGAAATCCACTTGTGCTCCAAATTTCATTTTTCTTTTAAAATAAAGCTCATGGAATTCTTCAAAAATTATGTAATCATGTATTTGTCTTCAAAATCTCGCCTTAATGGTTTAAATCGCCATTTAAGTATAAGTGTTCATTTGCTGAATTTTGGACAGTCAGCGAATGTGTGTACGTATGCTTATCCATATTAGATTAAACCTGTGGTTTGGTATATTTTATCTTGTCTCAAAAGTAAAAGCTTGATGATTCTTCCATTTTTCACCACATATGCAGTAACCTTATTTGGGAGATAAATGAACATATATATATTTTTGTTTTTATTCAAAAAACAAATGGTTTCCCGTCTGTAATTTTTAGCCAATGTCAAAGCTTTTAATAAAACTTCATAATTAGTGTTTGTATGAATTCTTCATTTCCAATGCAAACTTTGATTAGCGATAACTTGAAATCCACTTGTGCTCCAAATTTCATTTTTCTTTTAAAATAAAGCTCATGGATTTCTTCAAAAATTATGTAATCATGTATTTATCTTCAAAATCTCGCCTTAATGGCTTAAATCGCCATTTAAGTCTAAGTGTTCATTTGGTGAAAGAGTTTGGGTTATTTCTTCAATTACTTGTTGCGTTATATTCTCTCTTTCATGATCTCAGGTTAAATCTTCGGTCGAAAAATGGAAAAGTAAATTCATATGAATATATAACTATTTTCCTTGAGATATCCTTCTCAGTAGCAAACAAATGGTTTCCCGTCTGTAATTTCTAGCCAATGTCAAAGCTTTTAATAAAACTTCATAATTAGTGTTTGTATAAATTCTTCATTTCCAATGCAAACTTTGATTAGCGATAACTTGAAATCCACTTGTGCTCCAAATTTCATTTTTCTTTTAAAATAAAGCTCATGGAATTCTTCAAAAATTATGTAATCATGTATTTGTCTTCAAAATCTCGCCTTAATGGTTTAAATCGCCATTTAAGTATAAGTGTTCATTTGCTGAATTTTGGACAGTCAGTGAATGTGTGTACGTATGCTTATCCATATTAGATTAAACCTGTGGTTTGGTATATTTTATCTTGTCTCAAAAGTAAAAGCTTGATGATTCTTCCATTTTTCACCACATATGCAGTAACCTTATTTGGGAGATAAATGAACATATATATATTTTTGTTTTTATTCAAAAAACAAATGGTTTCCCGTCTGTAATTTTTAGCCAATGTCAAAGCTTTTAATAAAACTTCATAATTAGTGTTTGTATGAATTCTTCATTTCCAATGCAAACTTTGATTAGCGATAACTTGAAATCCACTTGTGCTCCAAATTTCATTTTTCTTTTAAAATAAAGCTCATGGATTTCTTCAAAAATTATGTAATCATGTATTTATCTTCAAAATCTCGCCTTAATGGCTTAAATCGCCATTTAAGTCTAAGTGTTCATTTGGTGAAAGAGTTTGGGTTATTTCTTCAATTACTTGTTGCGTTATATTCTCTCTTTCATGATCTCAGGTTAAATCTTCGGTCGAAAAATGGAAAAGTAAATTCATATGAATATATAACTATTTTCCTTGAGATATCCTTCTCAGTAGCAAACAAATGGTTTCCCGTCTGTAATTTCTAGCCAATGTCAAAGCTTTTAATAAAACTTCATAATTAGTGTTTGTATAAATTCTTCATTTCCAATGCAAACTTTGATTAGCGATAACTTGAAATCCACTTGTGCTCCAAATTTCATTTTTCTTTTAAAATAAAGCTCATGGAATTCTTCAAAAATTATGTAATCATGTATTTGTCTTCAAAATCTCGCCTTAATGGTTTAAATCGCCATTTAAGTATAAGTGTTCATTTGCTGAATTGTGGACAGTCAGTGAATGTGTGTACGTATGCTTATCCATATTAGATTAAACCTGTGGTTTGGTATATTTTATCTTGTCTCAAAAGTAAAAGCTTGATGATTCTTCCATTTTTCACCACATATGCAGTAACCTTATTTGGGAGATAAATGAACATATATATATTTTTGTTTTTATTCAAAAAACAAATGGTTTCCCGTCTGTAATTTTTAGCCAATGTCAAAGCTTTTAATAAAACTTCATAATTAGTGTTTGTATAAATTCTTCATTTCCAATGCAAACTTTGATTAGCGATAACTTGAAATCCACTTGTGCTCCAAATTTCATTTTTCTTTTAAAATAAAGCTCATGGATTTCTTCAAAAATTATGTAATCATGTATTTATCTTCAAAATCTCGCCTTAATGGCTTAAATCGCCATTTAAGTCTAAGTGTTCATTTGGTGAAAGAGTTTGGGTTATTTCTTCAATTACTTGTTGCGTTATATTCTCTCTTTCATGATCTCAGGTTAAATCTTCGGTCGAAAAATGGAAAAGTAAATTCATATGAATATATAACTATTTTCCTTGAGATATCCTTCTCAGTAGCAAACAAATGGTTTCCCGTCTGTAATTTCTAGCCAATGTCAAAGCTTTTAATAAAACTTCATAATTAGTGTTTGTATAAATTCTTCATTTCCAATGCAAACTTTGATTAGCGATAACTTGAAATCCACTTGTGCTCCAAATTTCATTTTTCTTTTAAAATAAAGCTCATGGAATTCTTCAAAAATTATGTAATCATGTATTTGTCTTCAAAATCTCGCCTTAATGGTTTAAATCGCCATTTAAGTATAAGTGTTCATTTGCTGAATTTTGGACAGTCAGCGAATGTGTGTACGTATGCTTATCCATATTAGATTAAACCTGTGGTTTGGTATATTTTATCTTGTCTCAAAAGTAAAAGCTTGATGATTCTTCCATTTTTCACCACATATGCAGTAACCTTATTTGGGAGATAAATGAACATATATATATTTTTGTTTTTATTCAAAAAACAAATGGTTTCCCGTCTGTAATTTTTAGCCAATGTCAAAGCTTTTAATAAAACTTCATAATTAGTGTTTGTATAAATTCTTCATTTCCAATGCAAACTTTGATTAGCGATAACTTGAAATCCACTTGTGCTCCAAATTTCATTTTTCTTTTAAAATAAAGCTCATGGAATTCTTCAAAAATTATGTAATCATGTATTTGTCTTCAAAATCTCGCCTTAATGGTTTAAATCGCCATTTAAGTATAAGTGTTCATTTGCTGAATTTTGGACAGTCAGCGAATGTGTGTACGTATGCTTATCCATATTAGATTAAACCTGTGGTTTGGTATATTTTATCTTGTCTCAAAAGTAAAAGCTTGATGATTCTTCCATTTTTCACCACATATGCAGTAACCTTATTTGGGAGATAAATGAACATATATATATTTTTGTTTTTATTCAAAAAACAAATGGTTTCCCGTCTGTAATTTCTAGCCAATGTCAAAGCTTTTAATAAAACTTCATAATTAGTGTTTGTATGAATTCTTCATTTCCAATGCAAACTTTGATTAGCGATAACTTGAAATCCACTTGTGCTCCAAATTTCATTTTTCTTTTAAAATAAAGCTCATGGATTTCTTCAAAAATTATGTAATCATGTATTTATCTTCAAAATCTCGCCTTAATGGCTTAAATCGCCATTTAAGTCTAAGTGTTCATTTGGTGAAAGAGTTTGGGTTATTTCTTCAATTACTTGTTGCGTTATATTCTCTCTTTCATGATCTCAGGTTAAATCTTCGGTCGAAAAATGGAAAAGTAAATTCATATGAATATATAACTATTTTCCTTGAGATATCCTTCTCAGTAGCAAACAAATGGTTTCCCGTCTGTAATTTCTAGCCAATGTCAAAGCTTTTAATAAAACTTCATAATTAGTGTTTGTATAAATTCTTCATTTCCAATGCAAACTTTGATTAGCGATAACTTGAAATCCACTTGTGCTCCAAATTTCATTTTTCTTTTAAAATAAAGCTCATGGATTTCTTCAAAAATTATGTAATCATGTATTTATCTTCAAAATCTCGCCTTAATGGCTTAAATCGCCATTTAAGTCTAAGTGTTCATTTGGTGAAAGAGTTTGGGTTATTTCTTCAATTACTTGTTGCGTTATATTCTCTCTTTCATGATCTCAGGTTAAATCTTCGGTCGAAAAATGGAAAAGTAAATTCATATGAATATATAACTATTTTCCTTGAGATATCCTTCTCAGTAGCAAACAAATGGTTTCCCGTCTGTAATTTCTAGCCAATGTCAAAGCTTTTAATAAAACTTCATAATTAGTGTTTGTATAAATTCTTCATTTCCAATGCAAACTTTGATTAGCGATAACTTGAAATCCACTTGTGCTCCAAATTTCATTTTTCTTTTAAAATAAAGCTCATGGAATTCTTCAAAAATTATGTAATCATGTATTTGTCTTCAAAATCTCGCCTTAATGGTTTAAATCGCCATTTAAGTATAAGTGTTCATTTGCTGAATTGTGGACAGTCAGTGAATGTGTGTACGTATGCTTATCCATATTAGATTAAACCTGTGGTTTGGTATATTTTATCTTGTCTCAAAAGTAAAAGCTTGATGATTCTTCCATTTTTCACCACATATGCAGTAACCTTATTTGGGAGATAAATGAACATATATATATTTTTGTTTTTATTCAAAAAACAAATGGTTTCCCGTCTGTAATTTTTAGCCAATGTCAAAGCTTTTAATAAAACTTCATAATTAGTGTTTGTATAAATTCTTCATTTCCAATGCAAACTTTGATTAGCGATAACTTGAAATCCACTTGTGCTCCAAATTTCATTTTTCTTTTAAAATAAAGCTCATGTATTTCTTCAAAAATTATGTAATCATGTATTTATCTTCAAAATCTCGCCTTAATGGCTTAAATCGCCATTTAAGTCTAAGTGTTCATTTGGTGAAAGAGTTTGGGTTATTTCTTCAATTACTTGTTGCGTTATATTCTCTCTTTCATGATCTCAGGTTAAATCTTCGGTCGAAAAATGGAAAAGTAAATTCATATGAATATATAACTATTTTCCTTGAGATATCCTTCTCAGTAGCAAACAAATGGTTTCCCGTCTGTAATTTCTAGCCAATGTCAAAGCTTTTAATAAAACTTCATAATTAGTGTTTGTATAAATTCTTCATTTCCAATGCAAACTTTGATTAGCGATAACTTGAAATCCACTTGTGCTCCAAATTTCATTTTTCTTTTAAAATAAAGCTCATGGAATTCTTCAAAAATTATGTAATCATGTATTTGTCTTCAAAATCTCGCCTTAATGGTTTAAATCGCCATTTAAGTATAAGTGTTCATTTGCTGAATTTTGGACAGTCAGCGAATGTGTGTACGTATGCTTATCCATATTAGATTAAACCTGTGGTTTGGTATATTTTATCTTGTCTCAAAAGTAAAAGCTTGATGATTCTTCCATTTTTCACCACATATGCAGTAACCTTATTTGGGAGATAAATGAACATATATATATTTTTGTTTTTATTCAAAAAACAAATGGTTTCCCGTCTGTAATTTTTAGCCAATGTCAAAGCTTTTAATAAAACTTCATAATTAGTGTTTGTATAAATTCTTCATTTCCAATGCAAACTTTGATTAGCGATAACTTGAAATCCACTTGTGCTCCAAATTTCATTTTTCTTTTAAAATAAAGCTCATGGAATTCTTCAAAAATTATGTAATCATGTATTTGTCTTCAAAATCTCGCCTTAATGGTTTAAATCGCCATTTAAGTATAAGTGTTCATTTGCTGAATTTTGGACAGTCAGCGAATGTGTGTACGTATGCTTATCCATATTAGATTAAACCTGTGGTTTGGTATATTTTATCTTGTCTCAAAAGTAAAAGCTTGATGATTCTTCCATTTTTCACCACATATGCAGTAACCTTATTTGGGAGATAAATGAACATATATATATTTTTGTTTTTATTCAAAAAACAAATGGTTTCCCGTCTGTAATTTCTAGCCAATGTCAAAGCTTTTAATAAAACTTCATAATTAGTGTTTGTATGAATTCTTCATTTCCAATGCAAACTTTGATTAGCGATAACTTGAAATCCACTTGTGCTCCAAATTTCATTTTTCTTTTAAAATAAAGCTCATGGATTTCTTCAAAAATTATGTAATCATGTATTTATCTTCAAAATCTCGCCTTAATGGCTTAAATCGCCATTTAAGTCTAAGTGTTCATTTGGTGAAAGAGTTTGGGTTATTTCTTCAATTACTTGTTGCGTTATATTCTCTCTTTCATGATCTCAGGTTAAATCTTCGGTCGAAAAATGGAAAAGTAAATTCATATGAATATATAACTATTTTCCTTGAGATATCCTTCTCAGTAGCAAACAAATGGTTTCCCGTCTGTAATTTCTAGCCAATGTCAAAGCTTTTAATAAAACTTCATAATTAGTGTTTGTATAAATTCTTCATTTCCAATGCAAACTTTGATTAGCGATAACTTGAAATCCACTTGTGCTCCAAATTTCATTTTTCTTTTAAAATAAAGCTCATGGATTTCTTCAAAAATTATGTAATCATGTATTTATCTTCAAAATCTCGCCTTAATGGCTTAAATCGCCATTTAAGTCTAAGTGTTCATTTGGTGAAAGAGTTTGGGTTATTTCTTCAATTACTTGTTGCGTTATATTCTCTCTTTCATGATCTCAGGTTAAATCTTCGGTCGAAAAATGGAAAAGTAAATTCATATGAATATATAACTATTTTCCTTGAGATATCCTTCTCAGTAGCAAACAAATGGTTTCCCGTCTGTAATTTCTAGCCAATGTCAAAGCTTTTAATAAAACTTCATAATTAGTGTTTGTATAAATTCTTCATTTCCAATGCAAACTTTGATTAGCGATAACTTGAAATCCACTTGTGCTCCAAATTTCATTTTTCTTTTAAAATAAAGCTCATGGAATTCTTCAAAAATTATGTAATCATGTATTTGTCTTCAAAATCTCGCCTTAATGGTTTAAATCGCCATTTAAGTATAAGTGTTCATTTGCTGAATTTTGGACAGTCAGCGAATGTGTGTACGTATGCTTATCCATATTAGATTAAACCTGTGGTTTGGTATATTTTATCTTGTCTCAAAAGTAAAAGCTTGATGATTCTTCCATTTTTCACCACATATGCAGTAACCTTATTTGGGAGATAAATGAACATATATATATTTTTGATTTTATTAAAAAAACAAATGGTTTCCCGTCTGTAATTTCTAGCCAATGTCAAAGCTTTTAATAAAACTTCATAATTAGTGTTTGTATGAATTCTTCATTTCCAATGCAAACTTTGATTAGCGATAACTTGAAATCCACTTGTGCTCCAAATTTCATTTTTCTTTTAAAATAAAGCTCATGGATTTCTTCAAAAATTATGTAATCATGTATTTATCTTCAAAATCTCGCCTTAATGGCTTAAATCGCCATTTAAGTCTAAGTGTTCATTTGGTGAAAGAGTTTGGGTTATTTCTTCAATTACTTGTTGCGTTATATTCTCTCTTTCATGATCTCAGGTTAAATCTTCGGTCGAAAAATGGAAAAGTAAATTCATATGAATATATAACTATTTTCCTTGAGATATCCTTCTCAGTAGCAAACAAATGGTTTCCCGTCTGTAATTTCTAGCCAATGTCAAAGCTTTTAATAAAACTTCATAATTAGTGTTTGTATAAATTCTTCATTTCCAATGCAAACTTTGATTAGCGATAACTTGAAATCCACTTGTGCTCCAAATTTCATTTTTCTTTTAAAATAAAGCTCATGGAATTCTTCAAAAATTATGTAATCATGTATTTGTCTTCAAAATCTCGCCTTAATGGTTTAAATCGCCATTTAAGTATAAGTGTTCATTTGCTGAATTTTGGACAGTCAGCGAATGTGTGTACGTATGCTTATCCATATTAGATTAAACCTGTGGTTTGGTATATTTTATCTTGTCTCAAAAGTAAAAGCTTGATGATTCTTCCATTTTTCACCACATATGCAGTAACCTTATTTGGGAGATAAATGAACATATATATATTTTTGTTTTTATTCAAAAAACAAATGGTTTCCCGTCTGTAATTTCTAGCCAATGTCAAAGCTTTTAATAAAACTTCATAATTAGTGTTTGTATGAATTCTTCATTTCCAATGCAAACTTTGATTAGCGATAACTTGAAATCCACTTGTGCTCCAAATTTCATTTTTCTTTTAAAATAAAGCTCATGGATTTCTTCAAAAATTATGTAATCATGTATTTATCTTCAAAATCTCGCCTTAATGGCTTAAATCGCCATTTAAGTCTAAGTGTTCATTTGGTGAAAGAGTTTGGGTTATTTCTTCAATTACTTGTTGCGTTATATTCTCTCTTTCATGATCTCAGGTTAAATCTTCGGTCGAAAAATGGAAAAGTAAATTCATATGAATATATAACTATTTTCCTTGAGATATCCTTCTCAGTAGCAAACAAATGGTTTCCCGTCTGTAATTTCTAGCCAATGTCAAAGCTTTTAATAAATCTTCATAATTAGTGTTTGTATAAATTCTTCATTTCCAATGCAAACTTTGATTAGCGATAACTTGAAATCCACTTGTGCTCCAAATTTCATTTTTCTTTTAAAATAAAGCTCATGGATTTCTTCAAAAATTATGTAATCATGTATTTATCTTCAAAATCTCGCCTTAATGGCTTAAATCGCCATTTAAGTCTAAGTGTTCATTTGGTGAAAGAGTTTGGGTTATTTCTTCAATTACTTGTTGCGTTATATTCTCTCTTTCATGATCTCAGGTTAAATCTTCGGTCGAAAAATGGAAAAGTAAATTCATATGAATATATAACTATTTTCCTTGAGATATCCTTCTCAGTAGCAAACAAATGGTTTCCCGTCTGTAATTTCTAGCCAATGTCAAAGCTTTTAATAAAACTTCATAATTAGTGTTTGTATAAATTCTTCATTTCCAATGCAAACTTTGATTAGCGATAACTTGAAATCCACTTGTGCTCCAAATTTCATTTTTCTTTTAAAATAAAGCTCATGGAATTCTTCAAAAATTATGTAATCATGTATTTGTCTTCAAAATCTCGCCTTAATGGTTTAAATCGCCATTTAAGTATAAGTGTTCATTTGCTGAATTTTGGACAGTCAGCGAATGTGTGTACGTATGCTTATCCATATTAGATTAAACCTGTGGTTTGGTATATTTTATCTTGTCTCAAAAGTAAAAGCTTGATGATTCTTCCATTTTTCACCACATATGCAGTAACCTTATTTGGGAGATAAATGAACATATATATATTTTTGTTTTTATTCAAAAAACAAATGGTTTCCCGTCTGTAATTTTTAGCCAATGTCAAAGCTTTTAATAAAACTTCATAATTAGTGTTTGTATGAATTCTTCATTTCCAATGCAAACTTTGATTAGCGATAACTTGAAATCCACTTGTGCTCCAAATTTCATTTTTCTTTTAAAATAAAGCTCATGGATTTCTTCAAAAATTATGTAATCATGTATTTATCTTCAAAATCTCGCCTTAATGGCTTAAATCGCCATTTAAGTCTAAGTGTTCATTTGGTGAAAGAGTTTGGGTTATTTCTTCAATTACTTGTTGCGTTATATTCTCTCTTTCATGATCTCAGGTTAAATCTTCGGTCGAAAAATGGAAAAGTAAATTCATATGAATATATAACTATTTTCCTTGAGATATCCTTCTCAGTAGCAAACAAATGGTTTCCCGTCTGTAATTTCTAGCCAATGTCAAAGCTTTTAATAAAACTTCATAATTAGTGTTTGTATAAATTCTTCATTTCCAATGCAAACTTTGATTAGCGATAACTTGAAATCCACTTGTGCTCCAAATTTCATTTTTCTTTTAAAATAAAGCTCATGGAATTCTTCAAAAATTATGTAATCATGTATTTGTCTTCAAAATCTCGCCTTAATGGTTTAAATCGCCATTTAAGTATAAGTGTTCATTTGCTGAATTTTGGACAGTCAGCGAATGTGTGTACGTATGCTTATCCATATTAGATTAAACCTGTGGTTTGGTATATTTTATCTTGTCTCAAAAGTAAAAGCTTGATGATTCTTCCATTTTTCACCACATATGCAGTAACCTTATTTGGGAGATAAATGAACATATATATATTTTTGTTTTTATTCAAAAAACAAATGGTTTCCCGTCTGTAATTTCTAGCCAATGTCAAAGCTTTTAATAAAACTTCATAATTAGTGTTTGTATGAATTCTTCATTTCCAATGCAAACTTTGATTAGCGATAACTTGAAATCCACTTGTGCTCCAAATTTCATTTTTCTTTTAAAATAAAGCTCATGGATTTCTTCAAAAATTATGTAATCATGTATTTATCTTCAAAATCTCGCCTTAATGGCTTAAATCGCCATTTAAGTCTAAGTGTTCATTTGGTGAAAGAGTTTGGGTTATTTCTTCAATTACTTGTTGCGTTATATTCTCTCTTTCATGATCTCAGGTTAAATCTTCGGTCGAAAAATGGAAAAGTAAATTCATATGAATATATAACTATTTTCCTTGAGATATCCTTCTCAGTAGCAAACAAATGGTTTCCCGTCTGTAATTTCTAGCCAATGTCAAAGCTTTTAATAAATCTTCATAATTAGTGTTTGTATAAATTCTTCATTTCCAATGCAAACTTTGATTAGCGATAACTTGAAATCCACTTGTGCTCCAAATTTCATTTTTCTTTTAAAATAAAGCTCATGGATTTCTTCAAAAATTATGTAATCATGTATTTATCTTCAAAATCTCGCCTTAATGGCTTAAATCGCCATTTAAGTCTAAGTGTTCATTTGGTGAAAGAGTTTGGGTTATTTCTTCAATTACTTGTTGCGTTATATTCTCTCTTTCATGATCTCAGGTTAAATCTTCGGTCGAAAAATGGAAAAGTAAATTCATATGAATATATAACTATTTTCCTTGAGATATCCTTCTCAGTAGCAAACAAATGGTTTCCCGTCTGTAATTTCTAGCCAATGTCAAAGCTTTTAATAAAACTTCATAATTAGTGTTTGTATAAATTCTTCATTTCCAATGCAAACTTTGATTAGCGATAACTTGAAATCCACTTGTGCTCCAAATTTCATTTTTCTTTTAAAATAAAGCTCATGGAATTCTTCAAAAATTATGTAATCATGTATTTGTCTTCAAAATCTCGCCTTAATGGTTTAAATCGCCATTTAAGTATAAGTGTTCATTTGCTGAATTTTGGACAGTCAGCGAATGTGTGTACGTATGCTTATCCATATTAGATTAAACCTGTGGTTTGGTATATTTTATCTTGTCTCAAAAGTAAAAGCTTGATGATTCTTCCATTTTTCACCACATATGCAGTAACCTTATTTGGGAGATAAATGAACATATATATATTTTTGTTTTTATTCAAAAAACAAATGGTTTCCCGTCTGTAATTTTTAGCCAATGTCAAAGCTTTTAATAAAACTTCATAATTAGTGTTTGTATGAATTCTTCATTTCCAATGCAAACTTTGATTAGCGATAACTTGAAATCCACTTGTGCTCCAAATTTCATTTTTCTTTTAAAATAAAGCTCATGGATTTCTTCAAAAATTATGTAATCATGTATTTATCTTCAAAATCTCGCCTTAATGGCTTAAATCGCCATTTAAGTCTAAGTGTTCATTTGGTGAAAGAGTTTGGGTTATTTCTTCAATTACTTGTTGCGTTATATTCTCTCTTTCATGATCTCAGGTTAAATCTTCGGTCGAAAAATGGTAAAGTAAATTCATATGAATATATAACTATTTTCCTTGAGATATCCTTCTCAGTAGCAAACAAATGGTTTCCCGTCTGTAATTTCTAGCCAATGTCAAAGCTTTTAATAAAACTTCATAATTAGTGTTTGTATAAATTCTTCATTTCCAATGCAAACTTTGATTCGCAATAACTTGAAATCCACTTGTGCTCCAAATTTCATTTTTCTTTTAAAATAAAGCTCATGGAATTCTTCAAAAATTATGTAATCATGTATTTGTCTTCAAAATCTCGCCTTAATGGTTTAAATCGCCATTTAAGTATAAGTGTTCATTTGCTGAATTTTGGACAGTCAGCGAATGTGTGTACGTATGCTTATCCATATTAGATTAAACCTGTGGTTTGGTATATTTTATCTTGTCTCAAAAGTAAAAGCTTGATGATTCTTCCATTTTTCACCACATATGCAGTAACCTTATTTGGGAGATAAATGAACATATATATATTTTTGTTTTTATTCAAAAAACAAATGGTTTCCCGTCTGTAATTTTTAGCCAATGTCAAAGCTTTTAATAAAACTTCATAATTAGTGTTTGTATAAATTCTTCATTTCCAATGCAAACTTTGATTAGCGATAACTTGAAATCCACTTGTGCTCCAAATTTCATTTTTCTTTTAAAATAAAGCTCATGGAATTCTTCAAAAATTATGTAATCATGTATTTGTCTTCAAAATCTCGCCTTAATGGTTTAAATCGCCATTTAAGTATAAGTGTTCATTTGCTGAATTTTGGACAGTCAGCGAATGTGTGTACGTATGCTTATCCATATTAGATTAAACCTGTGGTTTGGTATATTTTATCTTGTCTCAAAAGTAAAAGCTTGATGATTCTTCCATTTTTCACCACATATGCAGTAACCTTATTTGGGAGATAAATGAACATATATATATTTTTGTTTTTATTCAAAAAACAAATGGTTTCCCGTCTGTAATTTCTAGCCAATGTCAAAGCTTTTAATAAAACTTCATAATTAGTGTTTGTATGAATTCTTCATTTCCAATGCAAACTTTGATTAGCGATAACTTGAAATCCACTTGTGCTCCAAATTTCATTTTTCTTTTAAAATAAAGCTCATGGATTTCTTCAAAAATTATGTAATCATGTATTTATCTTCAAAATCTCGCCTTAATGGCTTAAATCGCCATTTAAGTCTAAGTGTTCATTTGGTGAAAGAGTTTGGGTTATTTCTTCAATTACTTGTTGCGTTATATTCTCTCTTTCATGATCTCAGGTTAAATCTTCGGTCGAAAAATGGAAAAGTAAATTCATATGAATATATAACTATTTTCCTTGAGATATCCTTCTCAGTAGCAAACAAATGGTTTCCCGTCTGTAATTTCTAGCCAATGTCAAAGCTTTTAATAAAACTTCATAATTAGTGTTTGTATAAATTCTTCATTTCCAATGCAAACTTTGATTAGCGATAACTTGAAATCCACTTGTGCTCCAAATTTCATTTTTCTTTTAAAATAAAGCTCATGGATTTCTTCAAAAATTATGTAATCATGTATTTATCTTCAAAATCTCGCCTTAATGGCTTAAATCGCCATTTAAGTCTAAGTGTTCATTTGGTGAAAGAGTTTGGGTTATTTCTTCAATTACTTGTTGCGTTATATTCTCTCTTTCATGATCTCAGGTTAAATCTTCGGTCGAAAAATGGAAAAGTAAATTCATATGAATATATAACTATTTTCCTTGAGATATCCTTCTCAGTAGCAAACAAATGGTTTCCCGTCTGTAATTTCTAGCCAATGTCAAAGCTTTTAATAAAACTTCATAATTAGTGTTTGTATAAATTCTTCATTTCCAATGCAAACTTTGATTAGCGATAACTTGAAATCCACTTGTGCTCCAAATTTCATTTTTCTTTTAAAATAAAGCTCATGGAATTCTTCAAAAATTATGTAATCATGTATTTGTCTTCAAAATCTCGCCTTAATGGTTTAAATCGCCATTTAAGTATAAGTGTTCATTTGCTGAATTTTGGACAGTCAGCGAATGTGTGTACGTATGCTTATCCATATTAGATTAAACCTGTGGTTTGGTATATTTTATCTTGTCTCAAAAGTAAAAGCTTGATGATTCTTCCATTTTTCACCACATATGCAGTAACCTTATTTGGGAGATAAATGAACATATATATATTTTTGATTTTATTAAAAAAACAAATGGTTTCCCGTCTGTAATTTCTAGCCAATGTCAAAGCTTTTAATAAAACTTCATAATTAGTGTTTGTATGAATTCTTCATTTCCAATGCAAACTTTGATTAGCGATAACTTGAAATCCACTTGTGCTCCAAATTTCATTTTTCTTTTAAAATAAAGCTCATGGATTTCTTCAAAAATTATGTAATCATGTATTTATCTTCAAAATCTCGCCTTAATGGCTTAAATCGCCATTTAAGTCTAAGTGTTCATTTGGTGAAAGAGTTTGGGTTATTTCTTCAATTACTTGTTGCGTTATATTCTCTCTTTCATGATCTCAGGTTAAATCTTCGGTCGAAAAATGGAAAAGTAAATTCATATGAATATATAACTATTTTCCTTGAGATATCCTTCTCAGTAGCAAACAAATGGTTTCCCGTCTGTAATTTCTAGCCAATGTCAAAGCTTTTAATAAAACTTCATAATTAGTGTTTGTATAAATTCTTCATTTCCAATGCAAACTTTGATTAGCGATAACTTGAAATCCACTTGTGCTCCAAATTTCATTTTTCTTTTAAAATAAAGCTCATGGAATTCTTCAAAAATTATGTAATCATGTATTTGTCTTCAAAATCTCGCCTTAATGGTTTAAATCGCCATTTAAGTATAAGTGTTCATTTGCTGAATTTTGGACAGTCAGCGAATGTGTGTACGTATGCTTATCCATATTAGATTAAACCTGTGGTTTGGTATATTTTATCTTGTCTCAAAAGTAAAAGCTTGATGATTCTTCCATTTTTCACCACATATGCAGTAACCTTATTTGGGAGATAAATGAACATATATATATTTTTGTTTTTATTCAAAAAACAAATGGTTTCCCGTCTGTAATTTCTAGCCAATGTCAAAGCTTTTAATAAAACTTCATAATTAGTGTTTGTATGAATTCTTCATTTCCAATGCAAACTTTGATTAGCGATAACTTGAAATCCACTTGTGCTCCAAATTTCATTTTTCTTTTAAAATAAAGCTCATGGATTTCTTCAAAAATTATGTAATCATGTATTTATCTTCAAAATCTCGCCTTAATGGCTTAAATCGCCATTTAAGTCTAAGTGTTCATTTGGTGAAAGAGTTTGGGTTATTTCTTCAATTACTTGTTGCGTTATATTCTCTCTTTCATGATCTCAGGTTAAATCTTCGGTCGAAAAATGGAAAAGTAAATTCATATGAATATATAACTATTTTCCTTGAGATATCCTTCTCAGTAGCAAACAAATGGTTTCCCGTCTGTAATTTCTAGCCAATGTCAAAGCTTTTAATAAATCTTCATAATTAGTGTTTGTATAAATTCTTCATTTCCAATGCAAACTTTGATTAGCGATAACTTGAAATCCACTTGTGCTCCAAATTTCATTTTTCTTTTAAAATAAAGCTCATGGATTTCTTCAAAAATTATGTAATCATGTATTTATCTTCAAAATCTCGCCTTAATGGCTTAAATCGCCATTTAAGTCTAAGTGTTCATTTGGTGAAAGAGTTTGGGTTATTTCTTCAATTACTTGTTGCGTTATATTCTCTCTTTCATGATCTCAGGTTAAATCTTCGGTCGAAAAATGGAAAAGTAAATTCATATGAATATATAACTATTTTCCTTGAGATATCCTTCTCAGTAGCAAACAAATGGTTTCCCGTCTGTAATTTCTAGCCAATGTCAAAGCTTTTAATAAAACTTCATAATTAGTGTTTGTATAAATTCTTCATTTCCAATGCAAACTTTGATTAGCGATAACTTGAAATCCACTTGTGCTCCAAATTTCATTTTTCTTTTAAAATAAAGCTCATGGAATTCTTCAAAAATTATGTAATCATGTATTTGTCTTCAAAATCTCGCCTTAATGGTTTAAATCGCCATTTAAGTATAAGTGTTCATTTGCTGAATTTTGGACAGTCAGCGAATGTGTGTACGTATGCTTATCCATATTA
The DNA here is from genome assembly GCF_037042905.1 of Lytechinus pictus. Taxonomy (NCBI): domain Eukaryota; kingdom Metazoa; phylum Echinodermata; class Echinoidea; order Temnopleuroida; family Toxopneustidae; genus Lytechinus; species Lytechinus pictus. The sequence goes on along the minus strand of NW_026974223.1, from coordinate 9,870 downwards.
GATTAAACCTGTGGTTTGGTATATTTTATCTTGTCTCAAAAGTAAAAGCTTGATGATTCTTCCATTTTTCACCACATATGCAGTAACCTTATTTGGGAGATAAATGAACATATATATATTTTTGTTTTTATTCAAAAAACAAATGGTTTCCCGTCTGTAATTTTTAGCCAATGTCAAAGCTTTTAATAAAACTTCATAATTAGTGTTTGTATGAATTCTTCATTTCCAATGCAAACTTTGATTAGCGATAACTTGAAATCCACTTGTGCTCCAAATTTCATTTTTCTTTTAAAATAAAGCTCATGGATTTCTTCAAAAATTATGTAATCATGTATTTATCTTCAAAATCTCGCCTTAATGGCTTAAATCGCCATTTAAGTCTAAGTGTTCATTTGGTGAAAGAGTTTGGGTTATTTCTTCAATTACTTGTTGCGTTATATTCTCTCTTTCATGATCTCAGGTTAAATCTTCGGTCGAAAAATGGAAAAGTAAATTCATATGAATATATAACTATTTTCCTTGAGATATCCTTCTCAGTAGCAAACAAATGGTTTCCCGTCTGTAATTTCTAGCCAATGTCAAAGCTTTTAATAAAACTTCATAATTAGTGTTTGTATAAATTCTTCATTTCCAATGCAAACTTTGATTAGCGATAACTTGAAATCCACTTGTGCTCCAAATTTCATTTTTCTTTTAAAATAAAGCTCATGGAATTCTTCAAAAATTATGTAATCATGTATTTGTCTTCAAAATCTCGCCTTAATGGTTTAAATCGCCATTTAAGTATAAGTGTTCATTTGCTGAATTTTGGACAGTCAGCGAATGTGTGTACGTATGCTTATCCATATTAGATTAAACCTGTGGTTTGGTATATTTTATCTTGTCTCAAAAGTAAAAGCTTGATGATTCTTCCATTTTTCACCACATATGCAGTAACCTTATTTGGGAGATAAATGAACATATATATATTTTTGTTTTTATTCAAAAAACAAATGGTTTCCCGTCTGTAATTTCTAGCCAATGTCAAAGCTTTTAATAAAACTTCATAATTAGTGTTTGTATGAATTCTTCATTTCCAATGCAAACTTTGATTAGCGATAACTTGAAATCCACTTGTGCTCCAAATTTCATTTTTCTTTTAAAATAAAGCTCATGGATTTCTTCAAAAATTATGTAATCATGTATTTATCTTCAAAATCTCGCCTTAATGGCTTAAATCGCCATTTAAGTCTAAGTGTTCATTTGGTGAAAGAGTTTGGGTTATTTCTTCAATTACTTGTTGCGTTATATTCTCTCTTTCATGATCTCAGGTTAAATCTTCGGTCGAAAAATGGAAAAGTAAATTCATATGAATATATAACTATTTTCCTTGAGATATCCTTCTCAGTAGCAAACAAATGGTTTCCCGTCTGTAATTTCTAGCCAATGTCAAAGCTTTTAATAAATCTTCATAATTAGTGTTTGTATAAATTCTTCATTTCCAATGCAAACTTTGATTAGCGATAACTTGAAATCCACTTGTGCTCCAAATTTCATTTTTCTTTTAAAATAAAGCTCATGGATTTCTTCAAAAATTATGTAATCATGTATTTATCTTCAAAATCTCGCCTTAATGGCTTAAATCGCCATTTAAGTCTAAGTGTTCATTTGGTGAAAGAGTTTGGGTTATTTCTTCAATTACTTGTTGCGTTATATTCTCTCTTTCATGATCTCAGGTTAAATCTTCGGTCGAAAAATGGAAAAGTAAATTCATATGAATATATAACTATTTTCCTTGAGATATCCTTCTCAGTAGCAAACAAATGGTTTCCCGTCTGTAATTTCTAGCCAATGTCAAAGCTTTTAATAAAACTTCATAATTAGTGTTTGTATAAATTCTTCATTTCCAATGCAAACTTTGATTAGCGATAACTTGAAATCCACTTGTGCTCCAAATTTCATTTTTCTTTTAAAATAAAGCTCATGGAATTCTTCAAAAATTATGTAATCATGTATTTGTCTTCAAAATCTCGCCTTAATGGTTTAAATCGCCATTTAAGTATAAGTGTTCATTTGCTGAATTTTGGACAGTCAGCGAATGTGTGTACGTATGCTTATCCATATTAGATTAAACCTGTGGTTTGGTATATTTTATCTTGTCTCAAAAGTAAAAGCTTGATGATTCTTCCATTTTTCACCACATATGCAGTAACCTTATTTGGGAGATAAATGAACATATATATATTTTTGTTTTTATTCAAAAAACAAATGGTTTCCCGTCTGTAATTTTTAGCCAATGTCAAAGCTTTTAATAAAACTTCATAATTAGTGTTTGTATGAATTCTTCATTTCCAATGCAAACTTTGATTAGCGATAACTTGAAATCCACTTGTGCTCCAAATTTCATTTTTCTTTTAAAATAAAGCTCATGGATTTCTTCAAAAATTATGTAATCATGTATTTATCTTCAAAATCTCGCCTTAATGGCTTAAATCGCCATTTAAGTCTAAGTGTTCATTTGGTGAAAGAGTTTGGGTTATTTCTTCAATTACTTGTTGCGTTATATTCTCTCTTTCATGATCTCAGGTTAAATCTTCGGTCGAAAAATGGTAAAGTAAATTCATATGAATATATAACTATTTTCCTTGAGATATCCTTCTCAGTAGCAAACAAATGGTTTCCCGTCTGTAATTTCTAGCCAATGTCAAAGCTTTTAATAAAACTTCATAATTAGTGTTTGTATAAATTCTTCATTTCCAATGCAAACTTTGATTCGCAATAACTTGAAATCCACTTGTGCTCCAAATTTCATTTTTCTTTTAAAATAAAGCTCATGGAATTCTTCAAAAATTATGTAATCATGTATTTGTCTTCAAAATCTCGCCTTAATGGTTTAAATCGCCATTTAAGTATAAGTGTTCATTTGCTGAATTTTGGACAGTCAGCGAATGTGTGTACGTATGCTTATCCATATTAGATTAAACCTGTGGTTTGGTATATTTTATCTTGTCTCAAAAGTAAAAGCTTGATGATTCTTCCATTTTTCACCACATATGCAGTAACCTTATTTGGGAGATAAATGAACATATATATATTTTTGTTTTTATTCAAAAAACAAATGGTTTCCCGTCTGTAATTTTTAGCCAATGTCAAAGCTTTTAATAAAACTTCATAATTAGTGTTTGTATGAATTCTTCATTTCCAATGCAAACTTTGATTAGCGATAACTTGAAATCCACTTGTGCTCCAAATTTCATTTTTCTTTTAAAATAAAGCTCATGGATTTCTTCAAAAATTATGTAATCATGTATTTATCTTCAAAATCTCGCCTTAATGGCTTAAATCGCCATTTAAGTCTAAGTGTTCATTTGGTGAAAGAGTTTGGGTTATTTCTTCAATTACTTGTTGCGTTATATTCTCTCTTTCATGATCTCAGGTTAAATCTTCGGTCGAAAAATGGAAAAGTAAATTCATATGAATATATAACTATTTTCCTTGAGATATCCTTCTCAGTAGCAAACAAATGGTTTCCCGTCTGTAATTTCTAGCCAATGTCAAAGCTTTTAATAAAACTTCATAATTAGTGTTTGTATAAATTCTTCATTTCCAATGCAAACTTTGATTAGCGATAACTTGAAATCCACTTGTGCTCCAAATTTCATTTTTCTTTTAAAATAAAGCTCATGGAATTCTTCAAAAATTATGTAATCATGTATTTGTCTTCAAAATCTCGCCTTAATGGTTTAAATCGCCATTTAAGTATAAGTGTTCATTTGCTGAATTTTGGACAGTCAGTGAATGTGTGTACGTATGCTTATCCATATTAGATTAAACCTGTGGTTTGGTATATTTTATCTTGTCTCAAAAGTAAAAGCTTGATGATTCTTCCATTTTTCACCACATATGCAGTAACCTTATTTGGGAGATAAATGAACATATATATATTTTTGTTTTTATTCAAAAAACAAATGGTTTCCCGTCTGTAATTTTTAGCCAATGTCAAAGCTTTTAATAAAACTTCATAATTAGTGTTTGTATGAATTCTTCATTTCCAATGCAAACTTTGATTAGCGATAACTTGAAATCCACTTGTGCTCCAAATTTCATTTTTCTTTTAAAATAAAGCTCATGGATTTCTTCAAAAATTATGTAATCATGTATTTATCTTCAAAATCTCGCCTTAATGGCTTAAATCGCCATTTAAGTCTAAGTGTTCATTTGGTGAAAGAGTTTGGGTTATTTCTTCAATTACTTGTTGCGTTATATTCTCTCTTTCATGATCTCAGGTTAAATCTTCGGTCGAAAAATGGAAAAGTAAATTCATATGAATATATAACTATTTTCCTTGAGATATCCTTCTCAGTAGCAAACAAATGGTTTCCCGTCTGTAATTTCTAGCCAATGTCAAAGCTTTTAATAAAACTTCATAATTAGTGTTTGTATAAATTCTTCATTTCCAATGCAAACTTTGATTAGCGATAACTTGAAATCCACTTGTGCTCCAAATTTCATTTTTCTTTTAAAATAAAGCTCATGGAATTCTTCAAAAATTATGTAATCATGTATTTATCTTCAAAATCTCGCCTTAATGGCTTAAATCGCCATTTAAGTCTAAGTGTTCATTTGGTGAAAGAGTTTGGGTTATTTCTTCAATTACTTGTTGCGTTATATTCTCTCTTTCATGATCTCAGGTTAAATCTTCGGTCGAAAAATGGAAAAGTAAATTCATATGAATATATAACTATTTTCCTTGAGATATCCTTCTCAGTAGCAAACAAATGGTTTCCCGTCTGTAATTTCTAGCCAATGTCAAAGCTTTTAATAAAACTTCATAATTAGTGTTTGTATAAATTCTTCATTTCCAATGCAAACTTTGATTAGCGATAACTTGAAATCCACTTGTGCTCCAAATTTCATTTTTCTTTTAAAATAAAGCTCATGGAATTCTTCAAAAATTATGTAATCATGTATTTGTCTTCAAAATCTCGCCTTAATGGTTTAAATCGCCATTTAAGTATAAGTGTTCATTTGCTGAATTTTGGACAGTCAGCGAATGTGTGTACGTATGCTTATCCATATTAGATTAAACCTGTGGTTTGGTATATTTTATCTTGTCTCAAAAGTAAAAGCTTGATGATTCTTCCATTTTTCACCACATATGCAGTAACCTTATTTGGGAGATAAATGAACATATATATATTTTTGTTTTTATTCAAAAAACAAATGGTTTCCCGTCTGTAATTTTTAGCCAATGTCAAAGCTTTTAATAAAACTTCATAATTAGTGTTTGTATGAATTCTTCATTTCCAATGCAAACTTTGATTAGCGATAACTTGAAATCCACTTGTGCTCCAAATTTCATTTTTCTTTTAAAATAAAGCTCATGGATTTCTTCAAAAATTATGTAATCATGTATTTATCTTCAAAATCTCGCCTTAATGGCTTAAATCGCCATTTAAGTCTAAGTGTTCATTTGGTGAAAGAGTTTGGGTTATTTCTTCAATTACTTGTTGCGTTATATTCTCTCTTTCATGATCTCAGGTTAAATCTTCGGTCGAAAAATGGTAAAGTAAATTCATATGAATATATAACTATTTTCCTTGAGATATCCTTCTCAGTAGCAAACAAATGGTTTCCCGTCTGTAATTTCTAGCCAATGTCAAAGCTTTTAATAAAACTTCATAATTAGTGTTTGTATAAATTCTTCATTTCCAATGCAAACTTTGATTCGCAATAACTTGAAATCCACTTGTGCTCCAAATTTCATTTTTCTTTTAAAATAAAGCTCATGGAATTCTTCAAAAATTATGTAATCATGTATTTGTCTTCAAAATCTCGCCTTAATGGTTTAAATCGCCATTTAAGTATAAGTGTTCATTTGCTGAATTTTGGACAGTCAGCGAATGTGTGTACGTATGCTTATCCATATTAGATTAAACCTGTGGTTTGGTATATTTTATCTTGTCTCAAAAGTAAAAGCTTGATGATTCTTCCATTTTTCACCACATATGCAGTAACCTTATTTGGGAGATAAATGAACATATATATATTTTTGTTTTTATTCAAAAAACAAATGGTTTCCCGTCTGTAATTTTTAGCCAATGTCAAAGCTTTTAATAAAACTTCATAATTAGTGTTTGTATGAATTCTTCATTTCCAATGCAAACTTTGATTAGCGATAACTTGAAATCCACTTGTGCTCCAAATTTCATTTTTCTTTTAAAATAAAGCTCATGGATTTCTTCAAAAATTATGTAATCATGTATTTATCTTCAAAATCTCGCCTTAATGGCTTAAATCGCCATTTAAGTCTAAGTGTTCATTTGGTGAAAGAGTTTGGGTTATTTCTTCAATTACTTGTTGCGTTATATTCTCTCTTTCATGATCTCAGGTTAAATCTTCGGTCGAAAAATGGAAAAGTAAATTCATATGAATATATAACTATTTTCCTTGAGATATCCTTCTCAGTAGCAAACAAATGGTTTCCCGTCTGTAATTTCTAGCCAATGTCAAAGCTTTTAATAAAACTTCATAATTAGTGTTTGTATAAATTCTTCATTTCCAATGCAAACTTTGATTAGCGATAACTTGAAATCCACTTGTGCTCCAAATTTCATTTTTCTTTTAAAATAAAGCTCATGGAATTCTTCAAAAATTATGTAATCATGTATTTGTCTTCAAAATCTCGCCTTAATGGTTTAAATCGCCATTTAAGTATAAGTGTTCATTTGCTGAATTTTGGACAGTCAGTGAATGTGTGTACGTATGCTTATCCATATTAGATTAAACCTGTGGTTTGGTATATTTTATCTTGTCTCAAAAGTAAAAGCTTGATGATTCTTCCATTTTTCACCACATATGCAGTAACCTTATTTGGGAGATAAATGAACATATATATATTTTTGTTTTTATTCAAAAAACAAATGGTTTCCCGTCTGTAATTTTTAGCCAATGTCAAAGCTTTTAATAAAACTTCATAATTAGTGTTTGTATGAATTCTTCATTTCCAATGCAAACTTTGATTAGCGATAACTTGAAATCCACTTGTGCTCCAAATTTCATTTTTCTTTTAAAATAAAGCTCATGGATTTCTTCAAAAATTATGTAATCATGTATTTATCTTCAAAATCTCGCCTTAATGGCTTAAATCGCCATTTAAGTCTAAGTGTTCATTTGGTGAAAGAGTTTGGGTTATTTCTTCAATTACTTGTTGCGTTATATTCTCTCTTTCATGATCTCAGGTTAAATCTTCGGTCGAAAAATGGAAAAGTAAATTCATATGAATATATAACTATTTTCCTTGAGATATCCTTCTCAGTAGCAAACAAATGGTTTCCCGTCTGTAATTTCTAGCCAATGTCAAAGCTTTTAATAAAACTTCATAATTAGTGTTTGTATAAATTCTTCATTTCCAATGCAAACTTTGATTAGCGATAACTTGAAATCCACTTGTGCTCCAAATTTCATTTTTCTTTTAAAATAAAGCTCATGGAATTCTTCAAAAATTATGTAATCATGTATTTGTCTTCAAAATCTCGCCTTAATGGTTTAAATCGCCATTTAAGTATAAGTGTTCATTTGCTGAATTTTGGACAGTCAGCGAATGTGTGTACGTATGCTTATCCATATTAGATTAAACCTGTGGTTTGGTATATTTTATCTTGTCTCAAAAGTAAAAGCTTGATGATTCTTCCATTTTTCACCACATATGCAGTAACCTTATTTGGGAGATAAATGAACATATATATATTTTTGTTTTTATTAAAAAAACAAATGGTTTCCCGTCTGTAATTTTTAGCCAATGTCAAAGCTTTTAATAAAACTTCATAATTAGTGTTTGTATGAATTCTTCATTTCCAATGCAAACTTTGATTAGCGATAACTTGAAATCCACTTGTGCTCCAAATTTCATTTTTCTTTTAAAATAAAGCTCATGGATTTCTTCAAAAATTATGTAATCATGTATTTATCTTCAAAATCTCGCCTTAATGGCTTAAATCGCCATTTAAGTCTAAGTGTTCATTTGGTGAAAGAGTTTGGGTTATTTCTTCAATTACTTGTTGCGTTATATTCTCTCTTTCATGATCTCAGGTTAAATCTTCGGTCGAAAAATGGAAAAGTAAATTCATATGAATATATAACTATTTTCCTTGAGATATCCTTCTCAGTAGCAAACAAATGGTTTCCCGTCTGTAATTTCTAGCCAATGTCAAAGCTTTTAATAAAACTTCATAATTAGTGTTTGTATAAATTCTTCATTTCCAATGCAAACTTTGATTAGCGATAACTTGAAATCCACTTGTGCTCCAAATTTCATTTTTCTTTTAAAATAAAGCTCATGGAATTCTTCAAAAATTATGTAATCATGTATTTGTCTTCAAAATCTCGCCTTAATGGTTTAAATCGCCATTTAAGTATAAGTGTTCATTTGCTGAATTTTGGACAGTCAGTGAATGTGTGTACGTATGCTTATCCATATTAGATTAAACCTGTGGTTTGGTATATTTTATCTTGTCTCAAAAGTAAAAGCTTGATGATTCTTCCATTTTTCACCACATATGCAGTAACCTTATTTGGGAGATAAATGAACATATATATATTTTTGTTTTTATTCAAAAAACAAATGGTTTCCCGTCTGTAATTTTTAGCCAATGTCAAAGCTTTTAATAAAACTTCATAATTAGTGTTTGTATGAATTCTTCATTTCCAATGCAAACTTTGATTAGCGATAACTTGAAATCCACTTGTGCTCCAAATTTCATTTTTCTTTTAAAATAAAGCTCATGGATTTCTTCAAAAATTATGTAATCATGTATTTATCTTCAAAATCTCGCCTTAATGGCTTAAATCGCCATTTAAGTCTAAGTGTTCATTTGGTGAAAGAGTTTGGGTTATTTCTTCAATTACTTGTTGCGTTATATTCTCTCTTTCATGATCTCAGGTTAAATCTTCGGTCGAAAAATGGAAAAGTAAATTCATATGAATATATAACTATTTTCCTTGAGATATCCTTCTCAGTAGCAAACAAATGGTTTCCCGTCTGTAATTTCTAGCCAATGTCAAAGCTTTTAATAAAACTTCATAATTAGTGTTTGTATAAATTCTTCATTTCCAATGCAAACTTTGATTAGCGATAACTTGAAATCCACTTGTGCTCCAAATTTCATTTTTCTTTTAAAATAAAGCTCATGGAATTCTTCAAAAATTATGTAATCATGTATTTGTCTTCAAAATCTCGCCTTAATGGTTTAAATCGCCATTTAAGTATAAGTGTTCATTTGCTGAATTGTGGACAGTCAGTGAATGTGTGTACGTATGCTTATCCATATTAGATTAAACCTGTGGTTTGGTATATTTTATCTTGTCTCAAAAGTAAAAGCTTGATGATTCTTCCATTTTTCACCACATATGCAGTAACCTTATTTGGGAGATAAATGAACATATATATATTTTTGTTTTTATTCAAAAAACAAATGGTTTCCCGTCTGTAATTTTTAGCCAATGTCAAAGCTTTTAATAAAACTTCATAATTAGTGTTTGTATAAATTCTTCATTTCCAATGCAAACTTTGATTAGCGATAACTTGAAATCCACTTGTGCTCCAAATTTCATTTTTCTTTTAAAATAAAGCTCATGGATTTCTTCAAAAATTATGTAATCATGTATTTATCTTCAAAATCTCGCCTTAATGGCTTAAATCGCCATTTAAGTCTAAGTGTTCATTTGGTGAAAGAGTTTGGGTTATTTCTTCAATTACTTGTTGCGTTATATTCTCTCTTTCATGATCTCAGGTTAAATCTTCGGTCGAAAAATGGAAAAGTAAATTCATATGAATATATAACTATTTTCCTTGAGATATCCTTCTCAGTAGCAAACAAATGGTTTCCCGTC
>NW_026974222.1:0-94708 GCF_037042905.1 Lytechinus pictus | reverse complement strand
CTAACCCTAACCCTAACCCTAACCCTAACCCTAAAACCCTACCCTAACCCTAACCCTAACCCTAACCCTAACCTACCCCCTACACCTCACCTAACCCTAACCCTAACCCTAACCCTAACCCTACCCTAATAATAACCCTAACCCTAACCCTAACCCTAACCCTAACCCTAACCCTAACCCTAACCCTAACCCTAACCCTAACCCTAACCCTAACCCTAACCCTAACCCTAACCCTAACCCTAACCCTAACCCTAACCCTAACCCTAACCCTAACCCTAACCCTAACCCTAACCCTAACCCTAACCCTAACCCTAACCCTAACCCTAACCCTAACCCTAACCCTAACCCTAACCCTAACCCTAACCCTAACCCTAACCCTAACCCTAACCCTAACCCTAACCCTAACCCTAACCCTAACCCTAACCCTAACCCTAACCCTAACCCTAACCCTAACCCTAACCCTAACCCTAACCCTAACCCTAACCCTAACCCTAACCCTAACCCTAACCCTAACCCTAACCCTAACCCTAACCCTAACCCTAACCCTAACCCTAACCCTAACCCTAACCCTAACCCTAACCCTAACCCTAACCCTAACCCTAACCCTAACCCTAACCCTAACCCTAACCCTAACCCTAACCCTAACCCTAACCCTAACCCTAACCCTAACCCTAACCCTAACCCTAACCCTAACCCTAACCCTAACCCTAACCCTAACCCTAACCCTAACCCTAACCCTAACCCTAACCCTAACCCTAACCCTAACCCTAACCCTAACCCTAACCCTAACCCTAACCCTAACCCTAACCCTAACCCTAACCCTAACCCTAACCCTAACCCTAACCCTAACCCTAACCCTAACCCTAACCCTAACCCTAACCCTAACCCTAACCCTAACCCTAACCCTAACCCTAACCCTAACCCTAACCCTAACCCTAACCCTAACCCTAACCCTAACCCTAACCCTAACCCTAACCCTAACCCTAACCCTAACCCTAACCCTAACCCTAACCCTAACCCTAACCCTAACCCTAACCCTAACCCTAACCCTAACCCTAACCCTAACCCTAACCCTAACCCTAACCCTAACCCTAACCCTAACCCTAACCCTAACCCTAACCCTAACCCTAACCCTAACCCTAACCCTAACCCTAACCCTAACCCTAACCCTAACCCTAACCCTAACCCTAACCCTAACCCTAACCCTAACCCTAACCCTAACCCTAACCCTAACCCTAACCCTAACCCTAACCCTAACCCTAACCCTAACCCTAACCCTAACCCTAACCCTAACCCTAACCCTAACCCTAACCCTAACCCTAACCCTAACCCTAACCCTAACCCTAACCCTAACCCTAACCCTAACCCTAACCCTAACCCTAACCCTAACCCTAACCCTAACCCTAACCCTAACCCTAACCCTAACCCTAACCCTAACCCTAACCCTAACCCTAACCCTAACCCTAACCCTAACCCTAACCCTAACCCTAACCCTAACCCTAACCCTAACCCTAACCCTAACCCTAACCCTAACCCTAACCCTAACCCTAACCCTAACCCTAACCCTAACCCTAACCCTAACCCTAACCCTAACCCTAACCCTAACCCTAACCCTAACCCTAACCCTAACCCTAACCCTAACCCTAACCCTAACCCTAACCCTAACCCTAACCCTAACCCTAACCCTAACCCTAACCCTAACCCTAACCCTAACCCTAACCCTAACCCTAACCCTAACCCTAACCCTAACCCTAACCCTAACCCTAACCCTAACCCTAACCCTAACCCTAACCCTAACCCTAACCCTAACCCTAACCCTAACCCTAACCCTAACCCTAACCCTAACCCTAACCCTAACCCTAACCCTAACCCTAACCCTAACCCTAACCCTAACCCTAACCCTAACCCTAACCCTAACCCTAACCCTAACCCTAACCCTAACCCTAACCCTAACCCTAACCCTAACCCTAACCCTAACCCTAACCCTAACCCTAACCCTAACCCTAACCCTAACCCTAACCCTAACCCTAACCCTAACCCTAACCCTAACCCTAACCCTAACCCTAACCCTAACCCTAACCCTAACCCTAACCCTAACCCTAACCCTAACCCTAACCCTAACCCTAACCCTAACCCTAACCCTAACCCTAACCCTAACCCTAACCCTAACCCTAACCCTAACCCTAACCCTAACCCTAACCCTAACCCTAACCCTAACCCTAACCCTAACCCTAACCCTAACCCTAACCCTAACCCTAACCCTAACCCTAACCCTAACCCTAACCCTAACCCTAACCCTAACCCTAACCCTAACCCTAACCCTAACCCTAACCCTAACCCTAACCCTAACCCTAACCCTAACCCTAACCCTAACCCTAACCCTAACCCTAACCCTAACCCTAACCCTAACCCTAACCCTAACCCTAACCCTAACCCTAACCCTAACCCTAACCCTAACCCTAACCCTAACCCTAACCCTAACCCTAACCCTAACCCTAACCCTAACCCTAACCCTAACCCTAACCCTAACCCTAACCCTAACCCTAACCCTAACCCTAACCCTAACCCTAACCCTAACCCTAACCCTAACCCTAACCCTAACCCTAACCCTAACCCTAACCCTAACCCTAACCCTAACCCTAACCCTAACCCTAACCCTAACCCTAACCCTAACCCTAACCCTAACCCTAACCCTAACCCTAACCCTAACCCTAACCCTAACCCTAACCCTAACCCTAACCCTAACCCTAACCCTAACCCTAACCCTAACCCTAACCCTAACCCTAACCCTAACCCTAACCCTAACCCTAACCCTAACCCTAACCCTAACCCTAACCCTAACCCTAACCCTAACCCTAACCCTAACCCTAACCCTAACCCTAACCCTAACCCTAACCCTAACCCTAACCCTAACCCTAACCCTAACCCTAACCCTAACCCTAACCCTAACCCTAACCCTAACCCTAACCCTAACCCTAACCCTAACCCTAACCCTAACCCTAACCCTAACCCTAACCCTAACCCTAACCCTAACCCTAACCCTAACCCTAACCCTAACCCTAACCCTAACCCTAACCCTAACCCTAACCCTAACCCTAACCCTAACCCTAACCCTAACCCTAACCCTAACCCTAACCCTAACCCTAACCCTAACCCTAACCCTAACCCTAACCCTAACCCTAACCCTAACCCTAACCCTAACCCTAACCCTAACCCTAACCCTAACCCTAACCCTAACCCTAACCCTAACCCTAACCCTAACCCTAACCCTAACCCTAACCCTAACCCTAACCCTAACCCTAACCCTAACCCTAACCCTAACCCTAACCCTAACCCTAACCCTAACCCTAACCCTAACCCTAACCCTAACCCTAACCCTAACCCTAACCCTAACCCTAACCCTAACCCTAACCCTAACCCTAACCCTAACCCTAACCCTAACCCTAACCCTAACCCTAACCCTAACCCTAACCCTAACCCTAACCCTAACCCTAACCCTAACCCTAACCCTAACCCTAACCCTAACCCTAACCCTAACCCTAACCCTAACCCTAACCCTAACCCTAACCCTAACCCTAACCCTAACCCTAACCCTAACCCTAACCCTAACCCTAACCCTAACCCTAACCCTAACCCTAACCCTAACCCTAACCCTAACCCTAACCCTAACCCTAACCCTAACCCTAACCCTAACCCTAACCCTAACCCTAACCCTAACCCTAACCCTAACCCTAACCCTAACCCTAACCCTAACCCTAACCCTAACCCTAACCCTAACCCTAACCCTAACCCTAACCCTAACCCTAACCCTAACCCTAACCCTAACCCTAACCCTAACCCTAACCCTAACCCTAACCCTAACCCTAACCCTAACCCTAACCCTAACCCTAACCCTAACCCTAACCCTAACCCTAACCCTAACCCTAACCCTAACCCTAACCCTAACCCTAACCCTAACCCTAACCCTAACCCTAACCCTAACCCTAACCCTAACCCTAACCCTAACCCTAACCCTAACCCTAACCCTAACCCTAACCCTAACCCTAACCCTAACCCTAACCCTAACCCTAACCCTAACCCTAACCCTAACCCTAACCCTAACCCTAACCCTAACCCTAACCCTAACCCTAACCCTAACCCTAACCCTAACCCTAACCCTAACCCTAACCCTAACCCTAACCCTAACCCTAACCCTAACCCTAACCCTAACCCTAACCCTAACCCTAACCCTAACCCTAACCCTAACCCTAACCCTAACCCTAACCCTAACCCTAACCCTAACCCTAACCCTAACCCTAACCCTAACCCTAACCCTAACCCTAACCCTAACCCTAACCCTAACCCTAACCCTAACCCTAACCCTAACCCTAACCCTAACCCTAACCCTAACCCTAACCCTAACCCTAACCCTAACCCTAACCCTAACCCTAACCCTAACCCTAACCCTAACCCTAACCCTAACCCTAACCCTAACCCTAACCCTAACCCTAACCCTAACCCTAACCCTAACCCTAACCCTAACCCTAACCCTAACCCTAACCCTAACCCTAACCCTAACCCTAACCCTAACCCTAACCCTAACCCTAACCCTAACCCTAACCCTAACCCTAACCCTAACCCTAACCCTAACCCTAACCCTAACCCTAACCCTAACCCTAACCCTAACCCTAACCCTAACCCTAACCCTAACCCTAACCCTAACCCTAACCCTAACCCTAACCCTAACCCTAACCCTAACCCTAACCCTAACCCTAACCCTAACCCTAACCCTAACCCTAACCCTAACCCTAACCCTAACCCTAACCCTAACCCTAACCCTAACCCTAACCCTAACCCTAACCCTAACCCTAACCCTAACCCTAACCCTAACCCTAACCCTAACCCTAACCCTAACCCTAACCCTAACCCTAACCCTAACCCTAACCCTAACCCTAACCCTAACCCTAACCCTAACCCTAACCCTAACCCTAACCCTAACCCTAACCCTAACCCTAACCCTAACCCTAACCCTAACCCTAACCCTAACCCTAACCCTAACCCTAACCCTAACCCTAACCCTAACCCCTAACCCTAACCCCTAACCCTAACCCCTAACCCTAACCCTAACCCCTAACCCTAACCCTAACCCCTAACCCTAACCCTAACCCCTAACCCTAACCCTAACCCCTAACCCTAACCCTAACCCTAACCCTAACCCTAACCCTAACCCTAACCCTAACCCTAACCCTAACCCTAACCCTAACCCTAACCCTAACCCTAACCCTAACCCTAATCCTAACCCTAACCCTAAACCCCAACCCTAAACCCCAACCCTAACCCTAACCCCAACCCCAACCCCAACCCTAACCCCAACCCCAACCCTAACCCTTACCCTTACCCTTACCCTAACCCTAATCTCATTCATATTGAAAGGATGGTGGAATCTCTCACTATCCAAAAAATCTCTGTACTAAACGCTAACCCTAATAAAAATATAAGTTTATTTTCTCAAATGACAATGGATGATTTCGTTAATGAGTAAGTGACGGAAAAAGAAAGATAGAGATAAAGAGAGAATGAAAAGTTAAAAATGAAGGATACACGGGAGTTGGTATAAGTTTGAAAAGAATATCCATATAGTTCTGGATTGATAACAGTAAAAAAAAATTATCCGACTTTAGGGCTTCCCCGATTAAACCGTGATTTATTGGGGCTATCCTAATAAAACTGTCAGCCGCCTCTCTGCACACATCCGAGAGCAAATACTATTACACATCCATAAGAGAGTTGTGGTAGAAGGGAACTAGAATCTTTTACACCCCTTGTGGTAGTATTCCTCCCAAAATGAAAGGAATTTCTCTTGATATTAGTATAAAAAATCTAATTCTTTTGAAAGGGTGGTGGAATCTCTCACTAGCAAAAAGAAATCTCTATACTCTATACACTATACTACCCCTAATAAACAACTAAGTTTATATTCTCGAATGACATTGGATGATTTGGTTAAGGAGTGAGTGACCGAAAAAGAGATATAGAAAAGAGCGAGAGATAGAATGAAATGTTAAAGATAAAGGGTACACGGGAGTTGGTATAAGTTTGAAAAGAATATCCATATACTTCAGGATTGAAAACAGTGAAAGTTTTATCCGACTTTAGGGCTTCCCCGATTAAACCGTGATTTATTGGGGCTACCCTAATAAAACTGTCAGCCGCCTCTCTGCACAAATCCGAGAGCAATAGTAGTAGTATTACACATCCAAGAGACCTGTAGGAGGGAAGTAGAATCTTTTACATCCCTTGTGCTAGTATTCCTCCCAAAATGAAAGGAATTTCTCTTAATAGTAGTATAAAAATCAAATGTGCGGGATCCCTCACTAGCAAAAAAATCTCTGTACTAAAGGCAAACACTACCAAACATATAAGTTTATTTTTTCGCATGACATTGCATGAATTCGTTAAGGAGAGAGTGACCGAAAAAGAAAGATGTAGAGAAAGAGAGAGAGAGAATGAAAAGTTAAAGATGAAGGATACACGGGAGTTGCTATAAGTTTGAAAAAGAATATCCATATACTTCTGGATTGATAACAGTGAAATTTTTATCCGACTTTTGAGCTTCCCCGATTAAACCGTGATTTATTGGGGCTACCCTAATAAAACTGTCAGCCGCCTCTCTGCACACATCCGAGAGCAAATAGTATTACACATCCAAGAGAGAATTGTGGTAGAAGGTAAGTAGAATCTTCTACGCCCCTTGTGGTAGTATTCCTCCCAAAATGAAAGGAATTTCTCTTGATATTAGTATAAAAATCTCATTCATTTTGAAAGGGTGTTGGAATCTCTCACTAGCAAAAAGAAATCTCTATACTAAAGCGTACCCCTAATAAACAAATAAGTTTATATTCTCGAATGACATTGGATGATTTGGTTAAGGAGTGAGTGACCGAAAAAGAGATATAGAAAAGAGAGAGAGAATGAAAAGTTAAAGATGAAAGATACACGGGAGTTGGTATAAGTTTGAAAAGAATATCCATATACTTCTGGATTGATAACAGTAAAAAAATGTATCCGACTTTAGGGCTTCCCCGATTAAACCGTGATTTATTGGGGCTACCCTAATAAAACTGTCAGCCGCCTCTCTGCACAAATCCGAGAGCAATAGTAATAGTATTTCATATCCAAGAGAGAATTGTGGTAGGAGGGAAGTAGAATCTTTCACTTCCCTGGTGGTAGTATTCCTCCCAAAATGGAATGAACGTATTTTCATATTAGTATAAAATTTCATTCATATTGAAATGGTGGCGGGATCCCTCACTAGCAAAAAAATCTCTGTACTAAAGGCAAACATTCATTGGTTAAGGAGTGAGTGACAAAAAATATAAATATAGAGAGAAAGAGAGAGAGAGAGAGAGAGAGAGAGAATGAAAAGTTAAAGATGAAGGATACACGGGAGTTGGTATAAGTTTGAAAAAGAATATCCATATAGTTCTGGATTGAAATTTTTATCCGACTTTAGGGCTTCCCCGATTAAACCGCGATTTATTGGGGCTACCCTAATAAAACTGTCAGCCGCCTCTCTGCACACATCCGAGAGCAAATAGTATTACACATCCAAGAGAGAATTGTGGTAGGAGGGAATCAGAATCTTTCACTTACCTGGTGGTAGTATTCCTCTCAAAATGAAATAAATTTTTCTTAATATTAGTATAAAAATCTCATTCATTTTGAAAGGATTGTGGAATCTCTCACTAGCCAAAAAATCTCTGTACTAAAGGCAAACCCTACCAAACATATACGTTTATTTTCTCGTATGACATTGCATGAATTCGTTAAGGAGAGAGTGACCGAAAAAAAGATATGTAGAGAGAAAGAGAGAGAGAGAGAATGAAATGTTAAAGATGAAGGGTACACAGGAGTTGGTATAAGTTTGAAAAGAATATCCATATAGTTCTGGATTGAAAACAGTGAAAGTTTTATCCGACTTTAGGGCTTCCCCGATTAAACCGTGATTTATTGGGGCTACCCTAATAAAACTGTCAGCCGCCTCTCTGCACAAATCCGAGAGCAATAGTAGTTGTATTACACATCCAATAGAGAATTGTGGTAGGAGGAAAGTAGAATCTTTTACATCCCTTGTGCTAGTATTCCTCCCAAAATGAAAGGAATTTCTTTTAATAGTAGTATAAAAATCAAATGTGCGGGATCCCTCACTAGCAAAAAAATCTCTGTACTAAAGGCAAACACTACCAAACATATAAGTTTATTTTCTCGCATGACATTGCATGAATTCGTTAAGGAGAGAGTGACCGAAAAAGAAAGATGTAGAGAAAGAGAGAGAGAGAATGAAAAGTTAAAGATGAAGGATACACGGGAGTTGCTATAAGTTTGAAAAAGAATATCCATATACTTCTGGATTGATAACAGTGAAATTTTTATCCGACTTTTGAGCTTCCCCGATTAAACCGTGATTTATTGGGGTTACCCTAATAAAACTGTCAGTCGCCTCTCTGCACACATCCGAGAGCAAATAGTATTACACATCCAAGAGAGAATTGTGGTAGAAGGTAAGTAGAATCTTCTACGCCCCTTGTGGTAGTATTCCTCCCAAAATGAAAGGAATTTCTCTTGATATTAGTATAAAAATCTCATTCATTTTGAAAGGGTGTTGGAATCTCTCACTAGCAAAAAGAAATCTCTATACTAAAGCGTACCCCTAATGAACAAATAAGTTTATATTCTCGAATGACATTGGATGATTTGGTTAAGGAGTGAGTGACCGAAAAAGAGATATAGAAAAGAGAGAGAGAATGAAAAGTTAAAGATGAAAGATACACGGGAGTTGGTATAAGTTTGAAAAGAATATCCATATAGTTCTGGATTGATAACAGTAAAAAAAATTATCCGACTTTAGGGCTTCCCCGATTAAACCGTGATTTATTGGGGCTACCCTAATAAAACTGTCAGCCGCCTCTCTGCACACATCCGAGAGCAAATACTATTACACATCCATAAGAGAGTTGTGGTAGAAGGGAACTAGAATCTTTTACGCCCCTTGTGGTAGTATTTCTCCCAAAATGAAAGGAATTTCTCTTGATATTAGTATAAAAAATCTAATTCTTTTGAAAGGGTGGTGGAATCTCTCACTAGCAAAAAGAAATCTCTATACTAAAGCGTACCCCTAATAAACAAATAAGTTTATATTCCCGAATGACATTGGATGATTTGGTTAAGGAGTGAGTGACCGAAAAAGAGATATAGAAAAGAGAGAGAGAGAGAGAATGAAAGCTAAAAGTTAAAAGATACACAGAACTCGGTGTAATTTTGAAAAGAATATCCATATAGTTCTGGATTGATAACAGTAAAAAAAATTATCCGACTTTAGGGCTTCCCCGATTAAACCGTGATTTATTGGGGCTACCCTAATAAAACTATCAGCCGCCTCTCTGCACACATCCGAGAGCAAATACTATTACACATCCATAAGAGAGTTGTGGTAGAAGGGAACTAGAATCTTTTACGCCCCTTGTGGTAGTATTCCTCCCAAAATGAAAGGAATTTCTCTTGATATTAGTATAAAAAATCTAATTCTTTTGAAAGGGTGGTGGAATCTCTCACTAGCAAAAAGAAATCTCTATACTAAAGCGTACCCCTAATAAACAAATAAGTTTATATTCTCGAATGACATTGGATGATTTGGTTAAGGAGTGAGTGACCGAAAAAGAGATATAGAAAAGAGAGAGAGAATGAAAAGTTAAAGATGAAAGATACACGGGAGTTGGTATAAGTTTGAAAAGAATATCCATATACTTCTGGATTGATAACAGTAAAAAAATGTATCCGACTTTAGGGCTTCCCCGATTAAACCGTGATTTATTGGGGCTACCCTAATAAAACTGTCAGCCGCCTCTCTGCACAAATCCGAGAGTAATAGTAATAGTATTTCATATCCAAGAGAGAATTGTGGTAGGAGGGAAGTAGAATCTTTCACTTCCCTGGTGGTAGTATTCCTCCCAAAATGGAATGAACGTATTTTCATATTAGTATAAAATTTCATTCATATTGAAATAGTGGCGGGATCCCTCACTAGCAAAAAAATCTCTGTACTAAAGGCAAACATTCATTGGTTAAGGAGTGAGTGACAAAAAATATAAATATAGAGAGAAAGAGAGAGAGAGAGAGAGAGAGAGAGAGAGAGAGAGAGAATGAAAAGTTAAAGATGAAGGATACACGGGAGTTGGTATAAGTTTGAAAAAGAATATCCATATAGTTCTGGATTGAAATTTTTATCCGACTTTAGGGCTTCCCCGATTAAACCGCGATTTATTGGGGCTACCCTAATAAAACTGTCAGCCGCCTCTCTGCACACATCCGAGAGCAAATAGTATTACACATCCAAGAGAGAATTGTGGTAGGAGGGAATCAGAATCTTTCACTTACCTGGTGGTAGTATTCCTCTCAAAATGAAATAAATTTTTCTTAATATTAGTATAAAAATCTCATTCATTTTGAAAGGATTGTGGAATCTCTCACTAGCCAAAAAATCTCTGTACTAAAGGCAAACCCTACCAAACATATACGTTTATTTTCTCGCATGACATTGCATGAATTCGTTAAGGAGAGAGTGACCGAAAAAAAGATATGTAGAGAGAAAGAGAGAGAGACAGAATGAAATGTTAAAGATGAAGGGTACACAGGAGTTGGTATAAGTTTGAAAAGAATATCCATATAGTTCTGGATTGAAAACAGTGAAAGTTTTATCCGACTTTAGGGCTTCCCCGATTAAACCGTGATTTATTGGGGCTACCCTAATAAAACTGTCAGCCGCCTCTCTGCACACATCCGAAAGCAAATAGTATTACACATCAAAGAGAGAATTGTGGTAGGAGGGAAGTAGAATCTTCTACGCCCCTTGTGGTAGTATTCCTCCCAAAATGAAATGAACGTATTTTAATATTAGTATAAAAATTTCATTTAAATTGAAAGGGTGGCGGGATCCCTCACTAGCAAAAAAAATCTCTATACCAAAGCCGAACCCTAACACACAAATAAATTTATTTTCTCGAATGACATTGCATGATTTGGTTAAGGAGAGAGTGACCGAAAAAGAGAGAGAGAATGAAAGGTAAAAGGTCCAAGGGAGTCGGTGTAAATTTGAAAAGAATATCCATATAGTTCTGGACTGATAACAATAAAGTTTTTATCCGACTTTAGGGCTTCCCCGATTAAACCTTGATTTATTGGGGCTACCCCAATAAAACTGTCAGCCGCTTTTCGTACACGTCCACGAGTCAGAAGTGGTAAAACTATTCCGAAAATGAAAGAAATTTTGCTAAATGGCAGTATGCAAATTTCATTATTATTGAAAGGGCGGCAGGAATGAAAGGTTAAAAATAAAGTATACACGGGATTTGGTACATTAGTAATATCCATATAGTTCTGGATGGGTAACAGTGGAACTCTTATCCGACTTCAGGGCTTCCCGAATAAACCTTGATTTATTGGGCCTAACCCAATAAAAATGACATCCGCCTCTCTGCACACATCCAAGAGCAAATGGTGGTTGTTTTACACATTCAAGAGAGAATGGCGGTAGCAGGGAAGTAGAATCCTCCACTTCTGTTGCAATATTTTTCCGAAAATAAAGGAAATTTTTCTAAATATTAGAATACAAATCTTATTCAAATTCAAAGGGTGGCGGGAACTGTCACTGGAAAAATACTTCCATATATGAAAGACCAACACTAACCATCATATACCATTATTTGTTCATTCAAAAAAATATATTTTTTCAATTATTTTGGATAATTTTGATTTTGATGAGAGGACAAGAAAACAGAGATATAGAGAGAAAGGGGAGGGAGGGGTAAGAGAGAACACAAATGGATACAGGAAAAAAAATAGTCAGTGTATGTATTCAAGAGTAGGGTATTATACCCTATATAGTTGTCTAATATAATGATATTAGAAAAAAATATCAAAATACTTCTCAATGAATCACAGTGTGATTTCTATCCAACTCTAGGGCTTTCCCGATTAAACCTTGATTTATTGGGGCTACCCCAATAAAAACGGCAGTCACCTTTCTGTACACAAACGAGGGACAATAGTGATAGTATTCTCCGAATATGAAAGTAATATCTCTTAATATCACTATAAAAATCTTATTCATATTCAAAGGGTGGCGGGATCCGTCACTAGCAAAATGTTAGAAAAGCTTTAAAATGTCATAACTTTGTTACTCCATGTCCGTTTCTGAATAAATTTACAGTGTTTTAAATGACCCAGGGTACCCATCGAATATTCTTTTTATATTTGCAGATTAAAGGGTTTGCTTGTTTGAACTTTCCGAACAACTCAGGATTACATGTTCGATGTATTTCAATTGATATAACATTATGGAAACTTTAATGATTTTAGAGCATATATACGGTAACCAGTGGCGTACCGTGGGTCACGGCATTGGGGGGGCACCAGCAAAAATTTTGAGTCACTTAGAGAGCGCGCGAAGCGCGCTCAGTTGCCAGGTATACCGACATAATAGAGACATTTTAAGAACAGTGCCATTAAACGGATATGTATCTCACTGATCACATAATGCGAGCGCGAAGTGCGAGCTGAAATTTTTTGAAATTCAGACCTAAAAAGGGACATTGTAAACATTTTTTTGTAATCATAATACGTACCTGTCTCACTAAACATACGATGCGAGCGCAAAGCGCGAGCTGAAATTTGTGTATATATTGACCCCAAACAAGGACATTTCAAGGACTATATTTTGGGAATCCAATAAGAGTATACATATCTTACCATAGTCAACTAATGCGAGTGCCAAGCGCTTGCTGAATTTGTTTGAATAATATACATCTAAACACATGAAGCACTTTTTGTAGTCATTGTAATCATGATTATCAATACGCATCTCACTAGTCAAATATTGCGAGCGCGAAGCGCGAGCTGAAAATTTAGGAAATTTAGACCTGAAGAGGGGCATTCTAAGGCCTACTTGTAGGAATTCACGAAGACCATGCTTATTTTACTAACCAAATTATGCGAGCGCGAGGTGCAAGCAGAAATTTGTTGATATTCAGATCAGAAAAAGGGACATTTTAAGGTCTGATTTTAGGAATTCATGAAGAACAGACATATCTCACCAATCCACGAATGCAGACGTAAGCACAGACAGGAAATGGTTTATATTAAGACCTTAAAACGGGGCAATCACTTTAAGTAGTCATGAAAAAGAAGCATATGTCACTAAATAAAACAATAATAATTTGAAGTGGGAGGAAATATATTTTGTGTATATTGACTTGAAAACGGGAGGTTTTAGTACAACAGGATTATATATCTTAAGTTGTTAAACAGACAATGCGAGCACCAGGAACAATGAAGACATAGCCTAGGCCCTGCGCAAATTAGGCCTATGTTTCATTAATTTATGATTTTTTTAATGTAATGTAACATAACATAATTATAATATAACATTATAATTAGCAATAATTTCTTCTTTCCCCAGTACGTTTCTCTCCCTTTCTCCTTCTTTTTCTCTTTTTACCCGTTTTTTTTTTTTTTTTTTTTTTGGCCAGCCGATTGGGGGGGGGGGGGGGGGCACGTGCCCCCCCATGCCCCCCGTAGTTACGCCACTGACGGTAACAATCTAGGGTGTGTACACGACGAATATGATGGGAAGCTTTATACAAGGTTTGACTAAAAATAGAGTTATATGTATAGTTAACAACTCATTTTTATTGTATTTATGCAAGTCTAGATTAACCATGAAAATACATTACAGAAGTTATTACCTAAACAAAACATTCAGTTTAGGGGTAGAATAACCAAAACCTGATAAACGCCCACACTTGGATAAAAAGTACCTACCAAGAACTTTATCATTCCACTTCATGGTGTATAATTTTGGCTTGGAACATTTTCTCCTCAAGGAAAGTAATACTAAATATCATACATTTAATTAATGAATACATCCAGAATGGAAGCGTTTCAATTTTAATGATAAACTTTTACTTCCATTTATTGTTCCTTTGTTATCAAGGAATACCAGAACAAATGAAAAGCCCAATGAAAATAATGGTGAATACATTTAATATACACAATATAACAGAAGAGTAAGAGAGGAAAAGGAGAAAGACGTGGAAAGCCAGCGAAAAATATAAAGTAAACACGTGAACAAGGACCACAATAAATAGCGACACCATGTTCCTTGTCTGTCATTCATGACATTAGGCCTATCCTTGGAAAGAATAGTGGTCATTCATCAATTACTACAGATTATGTCTAATGCTGGAGATATTGAACTTTTCGAATCAGGATCCATTTTATAGTTAAATAAAGTGTTTCTTCCAGAACAATTTAATACAGAAAATCAAAAACATAAGGAATAAAAAGTGTCATTCTGTTTCTTCATATTCATACCGATATCTTTACGATTTTTTTCTTATTCTTTCTCTTAATTCAACTCTATTTCTTATTCTTCAGTTTATACGTCTTTACCTTCTATATTTGGCTGTCATAATTACAATCAGTCATTGAATGATTAATATCTACCGAATAAGATTATGTTCAGCAAAAACACATTGCCTTTAAATTGACATGTTAGAATAAGTACATGTGTTAGTTTTGTGTTAGTTTTTGTACCAAAGCCTTGTGTTAGTTTTTATACCAAAGAGTGCATAAATTGTAATACAACATCAAAAGTATTCTTTGTCTGTTCTTATTGCAATTAATCACACCTTTCCAGCAACTTATTTCAAAATGATCATACCTTTGTAATTCATGTTCATCTAACATTTTATCTTGTCAGAAGTGCATATTTTGTATTAGTTTGTTCAGACATCATTACGTTCATGTCCATAGATCGGGGTCTTTCCATTATGTTGGCATATGTCTTTAAATTAACAAATTAGTATAGGTTTTACCGGAAGGCATACTAGTGACTGCAAGACAAGTGCTGACTTTTTAGTTTAAATTTGAACTAGAAAATCAGCACTCGTAGTGCAGTCACTATACAAGAGCTGTATAGTGCTAATTTAGCACTTGATTTTTACAGTGTACATGGGGATCTTTTTAATATGTTGGCATATGTCTTTAAATTAATAACCAGAAGGTATAAGTGTACCAATGACAACATCACACAATTAAATACCATGTATCATTTCATACAGGCTAAGTTTCATTTGAGAAAACGGGAGATGAGATACATCAAAAGGTACTAAAACACAAATTATTAAAAGTTGTTTTCAGATGAATAATTAATAATGATAGTATGCAACAGTTGTAAAGCTCTATAACCGCTGCATACTATTTCCAAACTTCCATGTCCGTTTCTAAAGACATTTACAGTGTTTTGTATGACTCAGGGTACCCCTTGAACATTCCTTTCACATATGCAGATTAAAGGGTTTGCTTATTTGAACTTTCGGAACAACTCAGGATTACATGTAACTGTTCGATACTCAAAGAAATGAAGCTCATAACTATTTAAATTGAAATTATATTATGGAAACTTCAATGATTTTACAACATATATATGCTAACAATTGAGGGTGTGTACACAACGACTATGATGGGAAGCTATATACAAGGTTTGACTAAAAATAGGGTTATAAGTTTGGTTAACAAATCATTTTTATTGAATTTATACAAGTCTAGATCAACCATGAAGATACATTACAGAAGTTATTACCTAAACAAAACATTGAGTTTAGGGTTAGAATATCCAAAACCTGATAAACAACGCCCATACTTGGATTTAAAAAACCTACCAAGAACTATATCATTTCACTTTATGGTGCATAATTTTTGGCATGTAGCAGTTCCTTCCCAAGAAAATAAGGAAAGTAATACGTTTAATTAATGAATACATCCAGAATGGAAGTGTCTAGATTTTTAATGATAGACGTTTACTTCCATCTGTTTTTCATTTCTTGTCAAGGAATACCAGAACAAATGCCAGTCCAATGATAATAATGATTAATACATTATACACAATATAACAGAAGAGTAAAAGAGAAAAAAAGGAGAAAGACGTGGAAAAGGCAGCGAAACTATAAAG
The DNA here is from genome assembly GCF_037042905.1 of Lytechinus pictus. Taxonomy (NCBI): domain Eukaryota; kingdom Metazoa; phylum Echinodermata; class Echinoidea; order Temnopleuroida; family Toxopneustidae; genus Lytechinus; species Lytechinus pictus. Next base: position 78,663 of record NW_026974222.1, on the reverse strand, counting down.
TAAATACGTGAACAAAGACCACCATAAATAGTGACACCATGTTTCTTGTCTGTCATTCATGACATTAGGCCTATCCTTGGAAAGAATAGTGGTCATTCATCAAGTACAACAAATTCTGTCTTATGCTGGAGATATAGACCATGGATGACCAGTGTTTTTTTTCTGTTAATAATATTTAATTGCTGCTTAGCGTTTTCCCAAGATACGAAGAAACAACATAAAACAAATGCCGAAAATGAGTGGGGTTTAGAGACTAAAAAGGGTATGTTAGTTGAATAAAATACAAATTTAAAATTATGTACAACGTAAATGAAACGTAAATCGTTCATGAAGTACAGTAAAAGCAATGTATCAAAATCTCACTTCGAATTCTTTTTATTCCATAGAGACAGTTTTTTTTAGATATTTTTATTGGGAGAGGGTATGTATCAGTTATTGATTATATGCATGGAGAAATGGGGATATCACATTACTGATGAATAACCTTAATAAAACAATTAATAAACGAAGTACTCAAGGCGGTTATTGTCAAATTACAAATCATGGTATAGCAAAGCAAACGTTATATTCACATTCATATGATTAACATGATTATGATTAAGGTGGAAGGAAATAAGCTGCAAGAGAAAAAAAACACAAACATTACATGTACATGTGTGGGTAAGAAACTTATTCGATGATAATTGAATGCTCGAATTAAAAAACAAAGAAAACACAGAACACAAAACAAATTTATCACACAAGGATGATATATCTTCTAACGGAAACGTTTGAGTTATACATTCGGATAGTCGTACATGTAGGTTTTCTGTTTCAAGTTCAAAAATAAGTTATTGACTTTTCGTAATGCTGATGCCTCTTGGAGTCATGGGGGGGGGGTACTGTGGAACAGACGTAGTTTTAGCAAAATTAAGACGAAAAGAAGAAACCTCATTTTTTATCGCCCATTTCTTGTAGTCTTTGTTTCTGCGACTCGATTCTGGCTCTCTTTGCGAAATTTTTCAGTTTTTCCTGAAGGTATGTGAAGAGGTCCGTCCTAATATCATCTGGTCCATTCCACCCCTTGGGCCACAGACCATCTTTGATCCCTTCTTTGATGAGTCTGGTAACCTGGTCTCCCTTTCCTGTTCAACAAAAATACGGAAAATACAACCCATTCGTTAGGATATTGTCATCTTCATATTTATATGTTTATATAAATGTATATAGCTCATATACGGTGTGTGGCAAAAATATTGGACACCTCATAAATCCCAAGTTGAACTGAAAATATTTCATGAAGACATAATCATCGCCTAGAGGAGTATCTCTTCAAAATAACTTGGTATCATATTTATGTTATATATGTTATGCTTGTACAATATGGCGGTATTTTTGCCATTATACAAATTTTCAATTTGCGGCATTAGTCAGTAAATATAATTGTAAACCCCTTTTCAATGAAATTGATACGAGAACGTCCTTATCAAACAATTAAACATTTTAATTATTGATAACGTGGTTTGCAATGGATTTTAATGAAACCCTTGTAGGATTGTGACACCATTGACATCTGGATTCACTAACTAGAGTCATGCCTCACTTTGGGAAAGTCAAAATTTACTTCTTTGAAAAGATTACCTATTAATTATCCAAGCGTGAAAACGTACCACCTCTTCCATGGCAAATTAAATTTTTAATACTTCTTATTTTTTCCATCATGTGTTTTATTGCTTATACATTCACAAACATAATCACAATTTTTTAGAAATCATTAATAGAAAAAAACAATACAATACTGAGAAGTATGAATTAAAAATATGTATATGGCAGGAAGGTACATTTCGTTGATTAGAAAATAGTACTGAAGCCATCCACCACAGATGGTAAGGATAACTCTCATACAACACTGACCAATCAATCAGGACTTGCAGACCACTGTCAGATTCAATAAAAAAAAATTGACGGCAATACTTTTTATGCTCTGTTTACATAATTTGACCTCAAATGTAATATTGTTCATATAAACGACTCCTTATAACCCACACAACATCCTTTCATTAAAAAAATAGTATTGAGATTGACGCCAGTCTGGGGAACATAGACACCTAGAAGGGGGGCGAGAAAACAGATCAATATATCCAAAAATAACTGATCTGACCAAAAATGACAATCTTTGATAAGACATGATTGATGAGACATGAATTACGAGAACCAGCGACATGCTTGGCCTCTGAACCGGTACGAAACTGAGGTGACCAGGTCACAATCTTTCAATTCAATTCATTTATTTTCTCTTTCAATCTTTTTACATTGACAATGATAGTTCAATATACATATTTACAAAATATAACATTTAAATCATTTTTATAATACAATAATATTATGAAATCGAAATGGAAGGAGACCAACTAAAAAGCAGAGCTTCTAGGGTGAAGGCCCCCTTTCATAAGCACATTTTATGAATAAAAAATAATCTTCGAAACACATAAACAGCAAAATACTTAACACAGTCTAAGTTCGATACTATAATATAAACTGTCATAAGAGCACAGAACTATCAAGAATAATGAAAATCATATGGACAACTACAAGTAATTAGGGTTGTAATAAGATCTGATATAATTTCAAGCTCACACATCAACATCAAAACGCCAATTTCTTAAATGAAATGTAAGCCTATTCATTTTTTAAGCTAAATGGGGCTCAAAACATATTATTCTGAAATATATTGCTGTGTACAGGTGTAACGCAATTTTGAATACAATTTTCCATAAAATTTAATTGTGCAATTCATAGAGGATCATTTGAAAAAAAATCAATGTTTTCTGTTCTCTGCATAAAAAGGATCTCATAAAAAAATATTGTAACTATACAGAAATTATACATACCTGTTATCTCAAGCTTTTTATTATTTTCTGCAAACCAACTGAGCACATAACTTAGTTGCAGAGCAGGCAGCTTCTCTTGGGAATCCGTTTTTTTCGCTTTTGAAAGAAATGGCTTGATCTTTTCTTGAACTGATGTGTCTAGATCAAACAAATTGTAAGTAGGCTGTTTTTTTGCTGTACTACTAGTATTTAAAACCTGTTCGATTTTTAGGCGTTTCGTGCGAAAGCTAGGGCCAGGCTCATCCTCTTTCTCTTCCGATTCCAATTGATCAAGTTTGTCCTTTATATCCTTAATATCGTCCGCCATTTTACTTATCTGATCATTCATCTGATGGATTTTTTCTATCACTACCTCTTCAAGTGCCTCCATTCTATCTTCCACAGATATTTGTTCCATTTCAAATGAGAACGTCAAAAAATGTTGTTCAAAATATTGTGAGCGTTTCGATCCTTACTGGCAGCTAGGCGAAAGTGCGAAACCCTATCATGTCAATTTTTCTTCATACCACGGCCTCAAAACTTTCATGTTTTCATTAGGTCATGGCCATACAGTCATTCCATGTACTACCAAATGTGATTTGGTATTTTTACAGGAAAGAGTAAATATGTCTCTTGTGAGGTTGACACTTTATTTATTGGTAATGAAATATTAGCAAAATGAAAATATAATATTATCAAAATTGTCTTTGCTATAACATAACTTCCAATTAAACGGGGAAATCCATCCCACTTGATAGGCCGCCCGAAAAATTATCAGAATCAAATATCACATTAGAAAAAAATGATATTTACATTTTATCTTTTTTGTCACAAAACAGTTGTGTGCAACATAATTACGCAAAGTAGAGAATTGTTGGTGTCACATAAATTTTTATTTGGGGTTTTACGGTCAATAATGAAGTTCTTAATTGAATAACAATGGTCATTCCAATGGTGATTTAACTTTAAAATACTGTTGTGTTGGGATCGGGTCGGTGATTATTGGAAGGGAAGCATAATGAAGAAACTTGAAGAAACTTATGCAGTTCAATATCACTATTTATTTAATCATCAATATTCAGCTACAGGTTACAATTTGAAGTACATGAAGATTCAGAGTATATCAGGAGACGATGAAATATAAATTAATTTCGAAGTATAAGATTAAGATTCGGAGTGAAGTTAAATTAATACTGGATGGACATCTAAGTCTTGAAGTCAGTCAGTCTCTATATGAGTGTTGGTCTAGTATTCTGTCGTTGTATTCTCTTCTCTTCTGTCTCTAATAATCAATAATTCTTATTTATATCATGAGTTTTGGGGTGTAACAATTTAAGGTGGGAGTGATCTAAACTCGATCTGATTCATGTTTTCATTAGGTTACTGTCTATCAAACTTTCTCTGGTATAAGGGGTGTGGTGATGCTTTGTGCAAGTGATGGGGCTGGGAGTGTGAGTCATACTTCTTCCATGAAGTTAGCTGACGTCACTGAGGGTTGGTCTTTTTATGGTCAAGGATTAGCAGTTAAATGGTCTTGGGGGTTTGGGAATTCTTAGATGACATTGGGGGAGTTTGTAAACAAGTGAAGGTGAATGACTGAAAGGATAACAGGAAGTTAAATACATACTACATAACAATACAAAAGTTGCAGCAAACAAATATTTCTTTAAAAAATCTTATAAATCCACGTCAATTGTCTAGATTTAGATGTATGACAATGTTCCGACGTTGTCATACATCTAGTTCTGTCACACTAATGAAATCTTTGCTCAAATTCGACAATTCTGATGATCACCGACTTACACGAAAAAGCATATGTGGAACAGTGTATTAATATTTCTTCAAAAAATACCCAGCACTAATTTGATGAAATCCCGTGGCACATAATTTTTGTTTATACACGCAAACACTTTTTTCTTGTTAGATCAAACTTATTTTACAAAATATGCAAATTAACATATCATGGACAAAATTATGGATTATCATTTGTTTGCAGTAATTTAGATTCATACATATGAATGAATAATACGCAAAGGTTAATACTACGTTGTCTCTTCCTTCCATTCATGGGTAAATGACCAAAAGTGACCACTGTTAGATCGTGTGGACAGCCAAGGTTTCCTGCTGAGAAATCATTATGCTTTTCCCCCAGAACTTCCCACACTGACCTATATCCCCCCCCCCCCTCTCCTCTCTTCATCACACTCCATCCTTCTTTTAATTCATTATTCTTTATTCAAGATCCTGTAGTTTAGGTGTTCATCTCTTTTACTATTCACTATACACTAGTATTGTTTAAGACGATTTCTCTATGCAGTTTTCATTGCTTGGATTGTATTGTATTGCTTGTAAGTGTTTTTATCACTATGAACTCACACCGTTTCCTAGGTGCCTCCGATTTAAATGCATTTTGTTAAAATAAATAAATATTCTGTCCGGTTCTGATATGCAAAAACCCATCAGGTATGCAAAAACCTATCCCATCCCACCCCATTCGTCTCACTGTACTCACATGATTAAAGCGTAGCTCTTTTTCTTCTTCTTCAGTCTTTTATGAAAGTATATTCAATATAATTAGTTGCAAGTAGTCAATAATTAAAGAAATAAAATGTCATTATGATACCTTGATAGCAGGCAAGTTTTATTTCAACATAAAAAAGTTAAACGGCAGCACGTTTCATACAACTTGACCTTCTACATGTATATCAATTTTATAATATTAGATATTAAACATTCAATAATTTGTTAGCTTCAACCAACGTAACTGATTACTTTGGACCAGCTTTCTGTATCGAATTGGACATTGTTGTTTGAAAAAAAATTCATAAGAAAATCAAATTACACTTGCCAATAGTCCAAGCGAGGTAGTATAAAAGCGTTTAAACGTTTATAGTCTACAGATACTGAATATTATCAATATGATTAAGAAGGTCGATAACCTTAAAGGAGATTAGTTCTCCACTGCAGCATGCTAGCCAGCATAAATTTAGATTTATGCATGCTTTATTCAACATCCCTAGAATCCATAAATTCCATCCATCTAAAACAAAAATTAATGGATAAAATGAAATGGGTTATTGAACGAATATGTTTATTAACACGTTCAGCCATCATAACCATCGGACCCTTGACACACCACTCTGGCTTTAAATTGGAGTCCACATGTAATATTGGTTACACTCCGTAATTCCAAAGGTTCGTAATTCCGAAGGTTCTTTATTCCGAAGGTTCGAAATTCCGAAACACGTAAATTGCCTATACCTCGATGTTTGTTAATCCGAAAACGTAAAAGGGTTCGTTAATCCAAACATTTGTGGTGTTATTCCAAAGGTTCATTATTCCGAAGGTTCGATAATCCGAAAACGAAATAAGGTTCGATGTTCCGAAGGTTCGTTAATCCGAAAACGAAATAAGGTTCGTTGTTCCGAAGGTTCTTTAATCCGAAAACTTTGCACTAACTGCTAAACAGGTTAAGGACTTAGAAAAAATACAAACAGGATTTCGCAAACTAATTCTTGGCTCATATTTTATCGACTATGAAAATGCATTAACAAAATGTGGATTAGAATGTCTTGAAAGAAGACGAAAAAGACTGTGTTTGGAGTTTGCTAAATCTCTTTTTAAAAAACCCTCACTGTAATAACTGGCTACCAAAAAGGAAAAATATCTCAATCTCATTAAGGAGTGTTCCAAACTTTGCTCAGTTAAAATGCAAAACAGATTGCTTTAGAAAAAGTGCAATACCATATTTCATTGATTTACTAAATTCTAAATAAATTTTTATTTTCGTACCCTTGAAATCAACTCAAATTTTTGCAATTGTTTTAGTCTCCATTTCAATCCAATTGATATTTGAATTTTTAATTGTCTAACATACATCACATTTTAATATTGTATTTCTTTTTTCGTTTTATTTTATTATATTTAATGAATTTGTATGTACACTTGCTCTTTAAAATTTATTTAATATCTATGTAGATTGTAATTGTTTGCTTTCATCCATGACTTGTGAACGTTTTATTGCAAACATTCAGCCTTCTGACTTTGTAACGTGTACTGTTTTTTTATGAAATAAACCAAAATAAACCATGTTTAAAAGAAAATGAAATAAGGTTCGTTAATCATTTAGTTTTCGGACTAACGAACCTTCGGAATTACGAAAGATGGACAACCAGCTTTGGACAACACTTTTCATTTTACTTTATTATCACAAGATGTCACAATTTTTCAATTTTGTTTTTATTATCCTCCTTCAACATGGTTCTTTACTGTAGAAATTAAATACAGAGATAAATTTATAATATAAAAATACCCATCTGCTTACAAGCATTGTAGATAACCAAGCTGACAAACATAATGTCATAAATCATCACGATAGATGACATAATTTCCAGTTGAGGCAAAGATTTTATGATAAAGAATAGACATACAAATCAATTAATATACTACATTTAATTTTTTCCATCGGAACAGTCCTGAAATGAAACCACTAACTTTTCATTTTATTTTCCTTCATATCAGTTTACCTAGTCTCCCATTTTATAACATTTCAAGGCTGAGAGAGTAACATGAAAGTCAGGTAGTTGGTTCATCAGTGTAGCAAAATATATTTCGCGAGTATGAAAATACAATTAAGAGCATTTTAGTTACCACCAAAGAAATTGTTTTGACTTGTGATTGTAACTTTCGTTCCTGTATAAAGAAATATCTAGACTTCAACTTCGACCCTATTTCAATTTAACATTTACACAAAAAAAACAGTTAACAGGTTACATCAGAGTTATGATAAACATTACATTTTCATCAGCTTCAACAACAAATGTACGAAAGTATAGACCCATCTGTTTGAAGTATATCGGAAACGTATCCCTCATAAATCCCCCCAAAACATAAGATCTGTTTTTGACTCGCTGCGCGGCCACCGTATGGAAAGGAAAATGTGACTGCGCAAGAAAGTTTCGTGGGTGATTATTATTTGGAAACACAATTTTGGATTGTGTATAAAAGTCAATTAAGTTCATTACGTATATCAAAGATGTCAAAGACAACATTTCATTGAAGAAATTACTATACATCAGAAAAAAACATAATGCAATATACAAAATATTTATATTTCCAAAAAGTATTAAATATATATTTCCAAAAAGTATTAAGTATATATATAGAGAGAGAGAGAAAGAGAGAGAGGGGGAGCACCAAAGGCCCAAGACTTATCAAGGCAGCTCCTAGATCCATATGGTTAAGGAATTAAAATAAAAAAAACATAGAAATGATCATGAGAGCAAACTTAAACATTAATATTATTATTACTGTAAACACACAAAATGTATTATCCTGAAAGTTTTTAGAGCAAACTTATTCACTAAGGATATTGAAAAAAAAAACAATTAATGGTGACACTTTAAATATTGCAACTGTATAGTTCATTATGATTCCATTATAATTTAACAAACGATATTGCATAGTGGTCATATTTGGAACATAAATTGACTTGAATTATACTTGAAATATACAATGTAAAGAATATAAGCAAATAAACAAAAATAAAATAGTATTTCGTCAAAAAAGAGAAAACTGAAATTCGTGGCACAAGGTCACCGTTTCTGAAAATTCTTAAAGTGTTAAAAACAAAATATAATATGCAGTGTGCAAGGATCGTACTAATATCCAGTACGCAGCACTATTAATGACAAAAGAACATAAGAACAAAATCATGCACAAATAAAAAAAAAATTTCAATGAAAATATTTTCACATATTATTGTAAGAAACAAATGTTTAGATGGGTTTCTCTATTCAGCATGAAAAAATAAACAAAGAAAATAATGAAGATAACCATATAATGGATAATTATACTCAGCACACAATACAATTTCATATTACAATAATTATAATTTATTTGGGTTAAACAACAAATGAGAATGCTGGTTGAAACACACATACAAAGGAAAATCAAACAGGCAAATTGGCGTTATAACAACGGTGATTCAATGACATAGATAAGACGGAGACATTAAATAAACAGAAGTCGAGATGTATCAATGTTCGGATTAGGCATGAACTTGGCACACATAATCAAAATAAAATTCCAAACATTTCCAGGGTGTTGTCAAAAAGAACTCAAATTATCATAGAAACGGTTAGTAGGAAACGTATTTTAATCAGCAACCAGTAAATAGGATGACTATACATCAATGATATCAAATTATTATCATTGAATCAAGGATTTAAAATGTCAAATCTCCTTTCAAACTTTTTTTGAAACAGCTTTTCCATGGTAACAGCATAATGCAACATTTAATTGCAAACATTTTGAAGATTCTGGGCAGTTTATGTAGTCATGAACAAGATGCTTATCTAACTAAACGATTCACGCAAAGGCGAATATACTGACCTGCAAAAATACCCGTTTGCAATGACTCTTGAATGGGATACATACATGGACAATGTAATCACTTTTTGTTATCATAAACAATATGCATAACTAACTAAAAATTCATACGAGCTCGAAGTTGAATTGAAATTAGTAATATACAGACCTAAAAGAAATATATTAGTGACTATTTGCAATGCCCCATGAACTGAATATATATTTCAACAATTAAATGGTGCGAGCACGAAGAGCGAGAAGAAAATTTTTGGGAATTCTGATCGAAATCAGGATAGGTTATTTACTGTTTGCAATCATAAAGATGATGGGTATCTATTTTGATTTTCTTTTTTTCTATATTCAGACTCCAAAGTTAGACAGTTCCAGCCCTTTTTTAATAAGAACTTTGTATTACAGCGCCAAGCGTGAGTTGATTTTTTTATACTTAGATTCGATACTAAGACAAGACATTAAAAGTAATTTAACCATGAACAAAATGTGTACGTATCTTAATAATTGATGCGATTGGGAAGCGCGAGCTTTATATTTTTATTTCAGAGATGCGCTAGCTGATTTTGCATTCTCAGATTTAATCCTAAAACAGGACATTCAAAGCAATGTAACCATGAACAGAATGGAAACGAATCTGAATACTTAATGCTAGTGCGAAGCGCGAGCTAAACTTTTTTATTTTCAGAAATGAAAACTGGACATTCTGAGCTCGTTTTGCAATCATGAACATGACGGGTGTATAATTCAATAGTCGATGCATGAGCGATGCGCGAGCTTAAATAATAATTGTTTCAATGGACAAAGGGAAAAAATGCTGAAAGAAGGGGGGAAATGCATCAACCCAAACTTCCAAGCCCCCTTCCCCCTCATGGGTATCAAATGGAGCGTCCCTTAAAAGTTTGCTTGTTTCCAAGAGTTGATGTTTTATTTTTTCACTACTACGTGTCACAACCAGTGCGACAATTCATTTTTGTTTTAGTTGATATTCATATTTCTCCCTGCGGTTCATATAAACTTCATCATCAATTAAAAACATTTTGGGTACATGTTTCGAGAAACAGTTACACACATTGTATCCCTTAAGGCACGCCTCGCACTGTGAATATATATTGAGCTTTTATTTTGTAAAAAAATCTTCTGTAAGTAGGCTGGTGCCGTGTCATGCATTATTTGAAAAGCCCACTTGCAAAAGGGGTTAGGTCCACTTTTCATCAAATTTGATTTTTATTTTTTAATGAATAGCTCTATAAGATGATACCAAGGAAAAGTTTAAATTCCTATTAAAAAGTGAAACAAAATGGCAAAGAAAAATCACTTTTTTAAAAAGGGGTCAGGTCCATTTCAGTTTAGTTGCAAGAGGGGTTAGGTCCGCACAGTTTTTTTTAGAAAAGAATATCTTAAAAAATATGAAGACAGGTAGATTTCTGTTATACCAAATTTTATGTTCTCGTGGCAGGGTATAATGAAAATTCAGTTTCCCATAAGAATATTACAATATGGAAGAATTAACAAATGCCTTTCTTGGAGTGGACCTAACCCTTTTTGCGACTAAACGCATCTGAAGAACTCATTTGTCAAATTCTATTGTTTTCTGTCTTTAATCCTCTAAATTTTTAGTCACTCTGATGATACCAGAGGCAATTTGAAATTGAAATGAAAACATTGAATGAAAGTGGCAAAGAAAAATCACTTTCTTAATCAAAAGAGATTGGATTCATTTCAGTTTACTTGCAAAAGGGGTTAGGTCCACAATGATAATTAAACAAGAAAAACATTTAGAAAAAAATGAAGACAGGTAGATTTCTTTTAAGCCCAATTATATGTTCACATGATAGGGAAGTACAACATGGCAATTTAATTTCTAATAAGAATATTTCAATAAGTGAGAATAAAAAACATGGTTTTTCTCGGAATGGTCCAAAGTGGACCTAACCCCTATTGCAACTAAACTCTTCATTTTATACATCATCACTGCACGTACAACCTGGAAACGTGTCTGAATAGGCATTAATGAGAATCAGAAGAAAAAAAACAATACTCACAATGCTGGAATTTTACAAATATGAGATGGAAGATCAATCTGGTCACATGTGTCTGTGCTATCTTATAAAAATGAAGCCCGGAAAATGTGCGACTAACATTTATCTTCATGAAATAGATTTTAAATATTACTAGGGAACCAACAAAAAGCTACAAAGTCGGGAATAAAGACGAAAAATCAACCCCTTGTTTGTTCCATTGTGGGCCCCCAGCGTGCTGGAAGGCAGGCCAGTGGTTCGCTTGGACGGATTCGTGATTTGTTGTCAAATAAAAACAAGGATCCGAATCGAATGGAATGAATGAATTAATGTCTAGTTTTTACAATCTTTTTGCAGGGAACATCATGAATTACTCTATATCCATACTCGAGTAATTTGAAATCGATATCTTATAAAAGTTATTGTATAAACTGCTTGGACAAAAACAAACAATAACCAAAACTCCAGCTGTTGAATGTGAAAATCAATTTGACCAAAAAGCTACAAGCTATTGCGCTTCTATAAAAAAAAATGAACAACATAAAGGAACCTTGCTACACATATCCTAACAACAGGAGAGACTCGATCTCCCACTGTCTGAAATCTCCGTCTGAATGGGCGAATACCATTCCCTTTTTCACGAATGAAGAAAAGGGTAATGTATCTGACAACATAAGTAAGCAAAAATATAAGAAGATCAACTATAGGCGCCTCGACTTGTGCTCAAAGGCATTCCAGCTTCTAGTTGGTATCCTATTCTCCGTGCACATTCTAACATATTCTTTATATGCAAGAATTTGTGAGCCCTTGGCGGCGTGATTAGATGCTTGGAGGAGTTCAAGTTCTCTCGTTGACCATGGCCTTCGGTAATTTGCAGGAAGGTTTCGAATTTCCATGACAGTTACATCTTGCTGCACCCCAACTTCATCATAATCCTCTGATGGATTGATGTTTTCTTCTGGGGCTTCGGGTACACCTGCGGCAGATGTCTGCCGTACCGAAGATCTAGGATTCACTAAAGGTTGTGGTTTAGGAACCTTGTATGGGATCCTTTCATGGAGTCTGTAAACCTTCATGCGGTTAATACCAGCTATCAGGCTGTTGGACAGGATTTCTAGGCTCTGTAGCCTCTTTTGTGGAAGAGCAAGGTCTAGTTCTAAGTACGATAACTTATTATAATCTACGTATATAGACTGTTGTATGAGCGCTGCACCACTGACAAAGACGCAAATATCCGTCATCTGTCTCCGATCCAAGTCCAGATGTGCCAGTCTTGAAACCACCGGGACCATCCAAGGCATCCCTGTATCTTTAAACACTGCCAGATTCCTCGCAAAAGTAAGCTTTCTTGTTTCAAGATTTACCAGTACATCTGCAGACAAAGATGCTGCTTTTGCACTTGTGGACTCTTTACCTCCTGGAAAGATAATCTGCCAAGCAGCTTTCCTGTTCCATTGCGCCCTCTGGTGATTCGATTCATCTCTGAATTGCAAGGCTGGAAAATGAGTGAGTTTTAACTCAACCACACCTGCCTTAATCACTCTGAGAGCATCGATGCTTGATATCGATAGCATTTCAAGTGCTCTACCAAACGCGAATGGAAAAGGAAAACGGGAACGAATAATAAGCTCATGAGCTAATTGTTCGAGGGAGATGCTTCCTGAACATTGCATTGGTGGGACAGGGTGATCACGTGTGAAGCTTTCTATTGAAAAAACATCACTATTGTATAGATCACCAAACAGAATCATGAGCAAACTCCTACCAATAACGACGTCCCCAGCATGAAGGCTGTCGGAGAATGCGAATAGTCTATTTACTCTCTCTTGTTGAATACGGGAGTGCGTCCAGTGATTGAGTGGAGGTGGCCTATCAGGTAATGACGAACTATTTGCTGGAGAAATACCCAGAATACCCCTGATGTTGGTCACACTCCTCTGGTCATAGATTGCACCGGGCCCTAAATTAATTGAAATAATATTATCATTCGGAACCATCGGCCTGCCCCAGAATAGCTTTTCGGCGCAAAGCTCCATTTGGTATGCCTTCCATGATGCCATGTAACCGCCGCGATGTTGACTTTGTTCATGCAATGTTGACAGTGTATCGTTCACATAGCTAGCAAGGCGTTTCATGATTTTTGTGAAAGAATGGTTATCATCTTCACTGTTACAATCATGGAATGGAACAAACAAGGGTTTATTTTCACAGATCGACATTAGAACTTCCTCATCAAAGAGGTCTAACGCCTCAATTGACTGTGGTACTTGGTGTGGAAATAGTCTCGTTACAATTTCCAGACGACATGGGATATCCCTTAAAAGCTTAATTTCATTCTCCCTCATGCTCTGCATGTAATTCACAGCATTCCTCTGCATTGCCCTGGTTGTACTGGGATGCAGTAACTTGCAACAGGCAATAAGCCCTGAAACTGGGTGAGGGCGCACATGATCAGTCCTGCAGTGGGGCGTGTCAGCATACATCTGCAAAAAAGTAATCTGTGTAGGATATTTTGATACGTTCCGTAACTCACCCGATATATCTATTCGTCTATTGTCTATATTTGTTTGGAAATTAACGGCCTCGTAAAAGGAAAGAGCACTGAATAATGTGCCCCGGTCATTAATGAGCTCTTGAATACCTTGCCTCGACCACAAAAGGTGGGTATTGTAGTCCGAAGCTGAAATGGTAACAGCATGGTGGACACTAGTTTCACCGATGGATGTTGTATCAAAATAGTCAGAGAGCCTCAAAGGAACGTTGCTCTTTTGACCAAACTGTGTGGCAATTATTTTCATCATTTTACTAGGGTCAATACAAGACATTTGAAGAGCCCTATCGAAACAGGAAAGAATGAACGGTTGATCTTGGTGTAGCACATTATAATTGGAAATGTCATGCATACTGTTTTTCTGGATAGTAGGCCGATTATTGTCATCTTTTGGTAAGGAAGTTATGATATTAACAAAGTGGGTCTTCACTCGTTGAAAGAATGATAAGGTAGTTGTCAAAGCTTGCGCCTTGCTTGAGAAATCAGAGGCATTGGAACCTGGATTTGGCAATACGCAAACGGATATCCTCCATTCCCGAGGATAACACAAATGCAAGGCATGAACATTCATTAAGCGTTTCAACCCATTAGCACTGTAATATTGCAGATTGACATGTTTTTTTAATAAGTGATAAGCGGGTTGCATGCTTCCCTTACAAGGATTGAAACGAATATAGTTAATTGGTGAAGACAAGGCTGATAAATTATTCAATTCGACTACTACACCATCAATATCATACTTATACTCCAGGAGTGTTGCTTGCTCAAGTTTGGTGGCATTTGTTGGTCGAATATTGAGTCGAACAAGATCATCCTGAAGAAACGATTCGATACTTGAATGTGAGGCGATCTCTTGTGCCAGTTGTCTTGTATTGTCTCTAGCCGTTTCAATAAGAGCTTCTCGGTCCAACTCTTCCATCTCTTCTCGGTCCAACTCTTCCATCTCTATCTGGATATGAAGCACAAATAACCCAAACATAAATGGGTTTCCTACTAGGGAACTAGGCAAATGCGACATTGTCAATGGGAGCCATACAAGATCCGCAAATACTGACCTTTATCGTCGAGTTACAAGGTAATATTATATGCTTCTCCTTTAAGGAAAAACATTAGCGAATTATTGAAATGAATTCCTGTGATAGAAATACTTGGCAATATAAAAGATGCTCTTACCCCATCCATGTCGTAGTCCATTTTTCAAGAAAGAAAACTACACAATTTTTTCCAATAATGTGAAAACTGGTATAAAATTATTCACTAGATCATGCAAAAAAATGTATATCATGTTCGAAGACCTCTTCATCTTATTTCAATAATAGTCTCTACTGTTATAATTGTTTCATTTCATTCAGATGAACCTGATATCAAAGAAAATATTTTGGTCTTTATAAAACGAGGCCAAATAAATAAATCAGACTAAATAAGGTTTCTCACCCCTCTCGTACTCATTTAAAAAGAAAGCTGTCTGTTGTGATGTTACGTGTTTAATTGACAGATCGCACTGCAGACTGACATTGGTGATGACATAGGAGCAAAACAATTCTGTAAATTGAAACAGACAAAAATAGGACCGATATAAACAAAATACATTTATTTCAAATCACATTCTTTTCAAAATTCAATAAAAAAAGATACCAATTAAAAATGTATTTCAATCAATCATTAATGAAATTATACATACAAATTAGGTAAAAACATAGGATTGGGAGCCCCTAGAAGTTTTCATTTAAAAAACTTGTGGGTGGGACACCACCATTGTACAATTAAATACAAATTAATGTAATACATACATAAACAGTGAACAACAAATGACATTGAAATACAAATAACATTGAAATAAACAAACAAACCAGCAAACTAGGAGTAATAATTATAAATCATAGTGACCTATAGTGTGCTATTGGCAAGAGTTTTTATACTGAGCGAAATATTCAACTTTCAAGAGTTTTTTAAAAACTTATTTAGGGTTTTACTTTGTTTAATGCCATTATTTAAATCATTCCACAGCTTGGTTCCTATACAACGCAGAGATTTTTGGGTAATTTTAGTTTTTGGAAGATATTGGTGAAGATCTGCTGAATGACGCGTAAAGAATGAATGGAAAGAGGCATTTGTGTTGAAGATATTATTAAAAATATTTGGCAAGAGATTTGAATGGTAATTGTACATAAATATATAAGTATACATAAGAGCTAAGTCACAAATTTTCAATATTTTACAATAAAAAATAGCTTGTTTGTGTGACTATTGAAATGTGCATTACAAACTGTTCTGATTAACCTTTTTTGAATAAGAAATAATCTATGTAAGTGTGTTTTGAATCCATTCCCCATAGCATACAGCAATAAGTGAGAAGGGGTAAAACCAACGTAGTATAAAGTGGAATTAATACATGTCTGGGTAAAATAAACTTCAGTTTGCGGGGGACACCAGTACTTTTTGATAAACGAGTGCATAATTCATCATATGAGGTTTCCAGGATAGAAAGTCATTGATCTTGATACCTAAAAAAATTATATTTGATACCAGGGAAATAATCTTGCCATCCATAATAACTGGAGGAATGTCAGTACTTTTTTTTAGTTTGTGTTTTAAATAGTACAAATTCATTTTTTTCAAAGTTCAGCGACAGTTTATTGCATTTAAGCCAAAAAACAACTTTACGAAGTTCAATATTGATGGTGTTAATGAGAGGAATATTTTTTTTTGTGAAAGAGTAAGACTGGCAAAGAATGAAAGTATGAAATTAAGAATTTAAGAACAATTTACAAGGTCATTGATATACAAAAGGAAAAGCAAGGGGCCGAGGACGGACCCTTGCGGAACGCCGTATGATACATGACTGAAAGTTAACTTGACACCGTTGACCACAACATACTGCATGCGATTCGATAAATAATTATCAAACCAATCAAGAGCGAGACCTCTTTTCCCATAATGTTTCATTTTTTAAGAAGTATGAAATGGTGAACGGTGTCAAATGCTTTCGAGAGATCCAAAAATATACCAGTGGTGAGATTACCCTTATATATTCCTTGCATTATATGATCATAAATGTGAAATATTGGCTTTTACGTTGAATATATTTTACGATAACCACATTTTTGTAAGATTAGTATATTTTTATGATTGAAAAAGCTGTACAAACGTTCAAAAAAAATTCTAGTATCTTTGAGAAGACGGGTAAAACAGAAATTAGTCTATAGTTAACAATGTCTTTACGATCACCCTTTTTGAAAATTGGAACAATTTCAGCTACTTTAAATGCATTAGGAACTTCACCATATTCAAGAGACATATTTTATATATTTTTTCCCCCCAATATGTTATTAATTTCTTTGTTTTCTTCATGTTACCTCTTTAGGTGTTAAATTTTTTATTATAATATTCTGTTTTTGCAAACCGAATTACTTTTACCAAACAGTTTTTATAGCTTTTGCGTAACCTTTACATGACCTTTGATGCCATGGACAGTTGACCCTTGACATGAAGTTAATGTGATGTAAATATTGTTAATTTCTTATAATTGATAATGAAGATATGATTGATAATGTGAATCTAAAAAATGGCATCTAAATGACGTCATGGTGACCTTTTAACCTTGAACTGGTTTCATACAGATGACATGATAAGTCCCCATAACTGATGATATTTTGAAGATAATTAATGATGCAGATTTTGAGATTTTATGGCAACAAGAAAATAAAAATAAATCATAAATAAAAATGAAAATGAAAATACGTAAGAAAATAATAGTTGATCTGTCAATTGACAGATCACCTAATAACCGGACTCAATACTAATGACTTGACTTCAGTAGCCATTCGAAAACAGTAAAGTTTCTTTTTTTCCAACTGTGCAGAATGTTTTAGTTTTTTTAATTTTGGTATCTCTATTCACTCAAGTGTCCATTCGGTTTTCAGTGCAAATTCTTTATATCTGTACCAAAATGATTCCTAGCCATGACGTTAACCATTTCTTCCTTCAGCAAGAAATGGATCCACACTGTGCTGCAATCGACACAGTATTAATTCTTTCAATGCACGAGCGCGCTAATAATAATGCGCCTAGGAATAGAGTGTTCCTGGATAGATGGCGTTATACAAATGCATATTACTATTATCATTATTATTGGTATGAAAATATCACAGGTTTGGCAGACAATAGATCAGAGAATGATTCACCAAATTATATCATTTTTTTCCTTATTTAAGGCCAGCAACTTTTTAAAAATAATTATTTTTTCAACAATGTTTCTAAGGAAAGGATCAAGGACAACAAAAAATACTGTTATCTTAATACTGCGTTAATTTTATTTCTATATTGAGTTCTTTTTGTTTCTAATGACTTTAATTCAATGGGGTTTTTCAGTCATTTTATTAGCCATTAGTTCAACTGTTATATAAAGAAGGGCAAAGAGGACAGAGAATCTCTGTCTAATACCCTGTTTGAAATGAAACGAGTTTAACCCAATTATATATAACAGTGCTTTGCATATGTGTATGGAAAACTTTTACATAACGTCGAAAAGACAGACCAAAATTAATTATATCTAAAAAAAACAAAAATAAAAAACAAAATACCGCAGTCACATTTCCCCTACATCAGTATTTTTTATCATTCAAACCATCTACAGTACATGAAGCTAGTACAAAAATGTTAAATCGTCTGTTTTCGACCCGCCGTAGGGGGAATGAGAATGCGCCATCCAAAGGTTTGGATGACGTCGACTTACAGAATGGCTCATTTTCGAGTTTACAAGGTGGTGCATTACATCTCTTTGTCACCAGTCGACCATTTGCAAATCCAATTTAAATTTCATGAATGATATGACCCCCTCCCCCTCAAAACAAAAATGAGGTTCGCCAAAATAGCTGCAATTATTTTATAATTGCAATTCCATTCAGATAAACATGACTCCGATTATTTAGGTGTTGGTGGACGCACTGTTAGCACAGAAGTGTAAATGAAAGATATTCTCTTTGCATTGGACATTTTACCTGTTATTAGAATATCTTTTAGGTGAAACATTTGATAAAATTCTATCGAAATTCCATCGGAGCAAGGTTTCATTGTTTTTTTTATTATCGAAAGCAGGGACAGTTTGCACTCTTTTTAGATAAAAAAGCCTTCACAGCCGATTTTTCCCTTTCTATCTAATTGCGTATGTTTTGTATCAAGTGGTACATTTCAGTTATTTTTATTTCTTCTCATTCATACAACTTTGTGTGTGGTACATTAAACAATATGTTGTGTAATTAGATGATTGCCTTATTAGAAAAAAATATATATCTCTGTTTTGTTTATTAATAACTAAAAAAATATGTCGTGTTCTTTTCTCCTTAATTAATTTTCCAAGGGCTTCCATTTCCCACCTTTCGTCTGTCTTGGAATTTTTTTCTCTTCTCTTTCTTTTGTTTACAGGAGCCCTACTAGATTCGCAAATACGGACTTTTATTGTCTAGTCCCAAGGTGAGTTTGATGACATTACAAGCTTATCCTTCGAGTTTAATTGTTAGCAAAATATTTAAATAAATTCCTATGAAAGAAATACTTGGCAATATAAAGGATGCTCTTACATCATCCATGTCGTAGTCCATTTTCAAAGAAGGAAAAATAACGTTTTTTCACATAATGTAAACAGCTGTAAAAAAATGATAAATTTTGATTCAATAGATCGTGCAACAACAGTTTATATCGACGACTCCTTCATCATATCACAATAATATCTTTACTGTTATTATAATTGTTTTCTTCCATTCAGATAAACTAGATATAAAAGAAAAAACGTTGGTCTTAACTCTTAATGAAACGAAGTCAAATAAACAGATTACATAAGGTTTCTTACCCTTCTCGTACTCATTTAAAAAGAAAGCTGTCTGATTGTGACGTCACGTGTTATTGCTTAACAGATCGCACTGCAGACTGCCATTTGTGATGATGACACAGGAACGAAATATTTCTGAAAATTGAAAGAAATAGAAGAAAATGGACCAATGTAAACGAAGCTCGTAAGCACATACAGAATGTGACATACTTTTCAAAGCGAGCAACTTGGGAAATGATATATTTTTTTATTTTATTTAAAAGGGACTTTTTATTTATATAAACATTGAGAAGAGGATTTTTCCATGTCAGCTAATCTTCCTTGTTGTATGCTTCTATTGAAATCTACCACACAGGCCCAAAGATCCGCAAGTACAAGTCGTTTTTGTGTTCCATTTTTATATTCGGCAAATAGACGGAACATCAAGTTCACCCTTTCACTTAAATTATTAACTATGCTCTTCCAAGCAAACAATTACTTGCACCAAGCGGGAGCCGTCCATATTTCACAAAAATAAGCATTTTCCCGTTATGTGTGGACAAATACAACGCCCCTCCCAAAAAACAGGGAAATGTGGAAAGAAAGAATTAAAATGTCTCACCATGTATAACGCATACAAAAAATAAATCATCTGATGCTCTTGGACCTTACAGGATTCTCGGATACAGCAAACTCCGATTCCTCAAATAAATAAATACAAAATCACAGCCAAAATGAGAAACAGCATCTTAAGGCAGTCCAGTGTTGTCTACATGCCTCGAACGCAATGGAAGAAATGAGCTCTTCATAAGTGGAGCTAGCGCCGGAGTGAGCAAGAACGTGGACTTATACGGTAACGGAAAAGAAAGTATTATGACCTGATTATGGTATGATCATTGACAGGAGCTGCTCTTAATGGATCCACGATTTGATCCATGTATCAAGGAGCATCAATTGCTAGGTAACAAAGTAATTACAATAGTTTTTGGTTTTCAAATATTTAGTTGACCATTCATAGTCCGTCCTATTTTGTGATTTCAAAGCAGGGAGGGGGTGGCCAAAAGTGAACCCTCCCTGCTTTGAAATCACTCCCGTAAGATCTCGGTCGAACATTGCGCAATTGCGCCGAAAATTCGAGCGCATGTAATTCGTGTCGTAATCTCTCACAAAAGAGTGTTATAATGCCAAAATATTTGAGATTAATTTCTGATTAACTACGCTAATTGATGCATATAATCATAATTTGGCCGAAAATCTATAGATATTGCTCTTAAACATTTCAATATTGGTCTAGACACTCTCTAGGATTCTTATTATATGTAACTAAAAACAGGAAATAGCTCGCCTTCTATATACTTAAATGTTATTTTCGTTATTTTATTATTAGGTTTGTATTTTATTTGAAGGAAATCTTCTGGAACACAATTGGGGGCACAAATTATTCAAAAATAAAACTGTTATGAAAATATATATTACTGTAAAAGGCCTATGGTAGCGCCAGTGTCTCTATACCCAACAATTAACCCTAAATCTCTACAGGGACTTTAAATTTTTTCGAATTTCCCCATTAGTATGTGTACAAAGTCTATAAGACTTTCAGACTTTGGAATAGTTTCCCCTTTCTTATGTACAAACCTTATTTAATTTTGTTCTCGAATTAAAATTTTCCACACGTTTTACACCATTTGATAGCAAAAAAAAAAATACTTTGAAATTTTTTCGAATTTCCCATTGGTATAACACGTGTATGTACAAAGTCTATGGAGAATGGGTGGCGGGATCCGCCACTAGCGCAAAGTGCCCCTATACCTAACCCTAACCCTAACCCTAACCCTAACCCTAACCCTAACCCTAACCCTAACCCTAACCCTAACCCTAACCCTAACCCTAACCCTAACCCTAACCCTAACCCTAACCCTAACCCTAACCCTAACCCTAACCCTAACCCTAACCCTAACCCTAACCCTAACCCTAACCCTAACCCTAACCCTTCGGGGGCAAATTTGGAAAAATCATTTTGGTCATAATTTGGACCAGTCGCGGATAGGGCGAAAGACTAAATCTCAACGGATCTTCTTTATCTTCTGAATATTGATGCGTTTGGATATTAGAAGACCCCACGGAGCGAAGACGGCTGATTTGGGGGGGGGTTTCGGGGGCAAATTTGGAAAAATCATTTTGGTCATAATTTGGACCAGTCGCGAATAGGGCAAAAGACTAAATCTCAACGGATCTTCTTTATCTTCTGAATATTGATGCGTTTGGATGTTAGAAGACCCCACGGAGCGAAGACGGCTGATTTGGGGGGGGGTTTCGGGGGCAAATTTGGAAAAATCATTTTGGTCATAATTTGGACCAGTCGCGGATAGGGCGAAAGACTAAATCTCAACGGATCTTCTTTATCTTCTGAATATTGATGCGTTTGGATGTTAGAAGACCCCACGGAGCGAAGACGGCTGATTTGGGGGGGGTTTCGGGGGCAAATTTTGAAAAATCATTTTGGTCATAATTTGGACCAGTCGCGGATAGGGCGAAAGACTAAATCTCAACGGATCTTCTTTATCTTCTGAATATTGATGCGTTTGGATGTTAGAAGACCCCACGGAGCGAAGACGGCTGATTTGGGGGGGGGGGGTTTCGGGGGCAAATTTGGAAAAATCATTTTGGTCATAATTTGGACCAGTTGCGGATAGGGCGAAAGACTAAATCTCAACGGATCTTCTTTATCTTCTGAATATTGATGCGTTTGGATGTTAGAAGACCCCACGGAGCGAAGACGGCTGATTTGGGGGGGGTTTCGGGGGCAAATTTGGAAAAATCATTTTGGTCATAATTTGGACCAGTCGCGGATAGGGCGAAAGACTAAATCTCAACGGATCTTCTTTATCTTCTGAATATTGATGCGTTTGGATATTAGAAGACCCCACGGAGTGAAGACGGCTGATTTGGGGGGGGTTTCGGGGGCAAATTTGGAAAAATCATTTTGGTCATAATTTGGACCAGTCGCGAATAGGGCGAAAGACTAAATCTCAACGGATCTTCTTTATCTTCTGAATATTGATGCGTTTGGATGTTAGAAGACCCCACGGAGCGAAGACGGCTGATTTGGGGGGGGTTTCGGGGGCAAATTTGGAAAAATCATTTTGGTCATAATTTGGACCAGTCGCGGATAGGGCGAAAGACTAAATCTCAACGGATCTTCTTTATCTTCTGAATATTGATGCGTTTGGATGTTAGAAGACCCCACGGAGCGAAGACGGCTGAATTGGGGGGGGTTTCGGGGGCAAATTTGGAAAAATCATTTGGGTCATAATTTGGACCAGTCGCGGATAGGGCGAAAGACTAAATCTCAACGGATCTTCTTTATCTTCTGAATATTGATGCGTTTGGATGTTAAAAGACCCCACGGAGCGAAGACGGCTGATTTGGGGGGGGTTTCGGGGGCAAATTTGGAAAAATCATTTTGGTCATAATTTGGACCAGTCGTGGATAGGGCGAAAGACTAAATCTCAACGGATCTTCTTTATCTTCTGAATATTGATGCGTTTGGATGTTAGAAGACCCCACGGAGCGAAGACGGCTGATTTGGGGGGGGTTTCGGGGGCAAATTTGGAAAAATCCTTTTGGTCATAATTTGGACCAGTCGCGGATAGGGCGAAAGACTAAATCTCAACGGATCTTCTTTATCTTCTGAATATTGATGCGTTTGGATGTTAGAAGACCCCACGGAGCGAAGACGGCTGATTTGGGGGGGGTTTCGGGGGCAAATTTGGAAAAATCATTTTGGTCATAATTTGGACCAGTCGCGGATAGGGCGAAAGACTAAATCTCAACGGATCTTCTTTATCTTCTGAATATTGATGCGTTTGGATGTTAGAAGACCCCACGGAGCGAAGACGGCTGATTTGGGGGGGGGTTTCGGGGGCAAATTTGGAAAAATCATTTTGGTCATAATTTGGACCAGTTGCGGATAGGGCGAAAGACTAAATCTCAACGGATCTTCTTTATCTTCTGAATATTGATGCGTTTGGATGTTAGAAGACCCCACGGAGCAAAGACGGCTGATTTGGGGGGGGTTTCGGGGGCAAATTTGGAAAAATCATTTTGGTCATAATTTGGACCAGTCGCGGATAGGGCGAATGACTTAATCTCAACGGATCTTCTTTATCTTCTGAATATTGATGCGTTTGGATGTTAGAAGACCCCACGGAGCGAAGACGGCTGATTTGGGGGGGTTTCGGGGGCAAATTTGGAAAAATCATTTTGGTCATAATTTGGACCAGTCGCGGATAGGGCGAAAGACTAAATCTCAACGGATCTTCTTTATCTTCTGAATATTGATGCGTTTGGATGTTAGAAGACCCCACGGAGCGAAGACGGCTGATTTTGGGGGGGGTTTCTGGGGCAAATTTGGAAAAATCATTTTGGTCATAATTTGGACCAGTCGCGGATAGGGCGAAAGACTAAATCTCAACGGATCTTCTTTATCTTCTGAATATTGATGCGTTTGGATGTTAGAAGACCCCACGGAGCGAAGACGGCTGATTTGGGGGGGGTTTCGGGGGCAAATTTGGAAAAATCATTTTGGTCATAATTTGGACCAGTCGCGGATAGGGCGAAAGACTAAATCTCAACGGATCTTCTTTATCTTCTGAATATTGATGCGTTTGGATGTTAGAAGACCCCACGGAGCGAAGACGGCTGATTTGGGGGGGGGTTTCGGGGGCAAATTTGGAAAAATCATTTTGGTCATAATTTGGACCAGTCGCGGATAGGGCGAAATACTAAATCTCAACGGATCTTCTTTATCTTCTGAATATTGATGCGTTTGGATGTTAGAAGACCCCACGGAGCGAAGACGGCTGATTGGGGGGGGGTTTCGGGGGCAAATTTGGAAAAATCATTTTGGTCATAATTTGGACCAGTCGCGGATAGGGCGAAAGACTAAATCTCAACGGATCTTCTTTATCTTCTGAATATTGATGCGTTTGGATGTTAGAAGACCCCACGGAGCGAAGACGGCTGATTTGGGGGGGGTTTCGGGGGCAAATTTGGAAAAATCATTTTGGTCATAATTTGGACCAGTCGCGGATAGGGCGAGAGACTAAATCTCAACGGATCTTCTTTATCTTCTGAATATTGATGCGTTTGGATGTTAGAAGACCCCACGGAGCGAAGATGGCTGATTTGGGGGGGGTTTCGGGGGCAAATTTGGAAAAATCATTTTGGTCATAATTTGGACCAGTCGCGGATAGGGCGAAAGACTAAATCTCAACGGATCTTCTTTATCTTCTGAATATTGATGCGTTTGGATGTTAGAAGACCCCACGGAGCGAAGACGGCTGATTTGGGGGGGGGGTTTCGGGGGCAAATTTGGA
Source organism: Lytechinus pictus (assembly GCF_037042905.1). Classification (NCBI taxonomy): domain Eukaryota; kingdom Metazoa; phylum Echinodermata; class Echinoidea; order Temnopleuroida; family Toxopneustidae; genus Lytechinus; species Lytechinus pictus. Next base: position 53,680 of record NW_026974222.1, on the reverse strand, counting down.
AAAATCATTTTGGTCATAATTTGGACCAGTCGCGGATAGGGCGAAAGACTAAATCTCAACGGATCTTCTTTATCTTCTGAATATTGATGCGTTTGGATGTTAGAAGACCCCACGGAGCGAAGACGGCTGATTTGGGGGGGGTTTCGGGGGCAAATTTGGAAAAATCATTTTGGTCATAATTTGGACCAGTCGCGGATAGGGCGAAAGACTAAATCTCAACGGATCTTCTTTATCTTCTGAATATTGATGCGTTTGGATGTTAGAAGACCCCACGGAGCAAAGACAGCTGATTTGGGGGGGGTTTCGGGGGCAAATTTGGAAAAATCATTTTGGTCATAATTTGGACCAGTCGCGGATAGGGCGAAAGACTAAATCTCAACGGATCTTCTTTATCTTCTGAATATTGATGCGTTTGAATGTTAGAAGACCCCACGGAGCGAAGACGGCTGATTTGGGGGGGGGTTTCGGGGGCAAATTTGGAAAAATCATTTTGGTCATAATTTGGACCAGTCGCGGATAGGGCGAAAGACTAAATCTCAACGGATCTTCTTTATCTTCTGAATATTGATGCGTTTGGATGTTAGAAGACCCCACGGAGCGAAGACGGCTGATTTGGGGGGGGGTTCGGGGGCAAATTTGGAAAAATCATTTTGGTCATAATTTGGACCAGTCGCGGATAGGGCGAAAGACTAAATCTCAACGGATCTTCTTTATCTTCTGAATATTGATGCGTTTGGATGTTAGAAGACCCCACGGAGCAAAGACAGCTGATTTGGGGGGGGGTTTCGGGGGCAAATTTGGAAAAATCATTTTGGTCATAATTTGGACCAGTCGCGGATAGGGCGAAAGACTAAATCTCAACGGATCTTCTTTATCTTCTGAATATTGATGCGTTTGGATGTTAGAAGACCCCACGGAGCGAAGACGGCTGATTTGGGGGGGGTTTCGGGGGCAAATTTGGAAAAATCATTTTGGTCATAATTTGGACCAGTCGGGGATAGGGCGAGAGACTAAATCTCAACGGATCTTCTTTATCTTCTGAATATTGATGCGTTTGGATGTTAGAAGACCCCACGGAGCGAAGACGGCTGATTTGGGGGGGGGTTTCGGGGGCAAATTTGGAAAAATCATTTTGGTCATAATTTGGACCAGTCGCGGATAGGGCGAAAGACTAAATCTCAACGGATCTTCTTTATCTTCTGAATATTGATGCGTTTGGATGTTAGAAGACCCCACGGAGCAAAGACGGCTGATTTGGGGGGGGGGTTCGGGGGCAAATTTGGAAAAATCATTTTGGTCATAATTTGGACCAGTCGCGGATAGGGCGAAAGACTAAATCTCAACGGATCTTCTTTATCTTCTGAATATTGATGCGTTTGGATGTTAGAAGACCCCACGGAGCAAAGACAGCTGATTTGGGGGGGGGGTTTCGGGGGCAAATTTGGAAAAATCATTTTGGTCATAATTTGGACCAGTCGCGGATAGGGCGAAAGACTAAATCTCAACGGATCTTCTTTATCTTCTGAATATTGATGCGTTTGGATGTTAGAAGACCCCACGGAGCGAAGACGGCTGATTTGGGGGGGGTTTCGGGGGCAAATTTGGAAAAATCATTTTGGTCATAATTTGGACCAGTCGGGGATAGGGCGAGAGACTAAATCTCAACGGATCTTCTTTATCTTCTGAATATTGATGCGTTTGGATGTTAGAAGACCCCACGGAGCGAAGACGGCTGATTTGGGGGGGTTTCGGGGGCAAATTTGGAAAAATCATTTTGGTCATAATTTGGACCAGTCGCGGATAGGGCGAAAGACTAAATCTCAACGGATCTTCTTTATCTTCTGAATATTGATGCGTTTGGATGTTAGAAGACCCCACGGAGCGAAGACGGCTGATTTGGGGGGGGTTTCGGGGGCAAATTTGGAAAAATCATTTTGGTCATAATTTGGACCAGTCGCGGATAGGGCGAAAGACTAAATCTCAACGGATCTTCTTTATCTTCTGAATATTGATGCGTTTGGATGTTAGAAGACCCCACGGAGCGAAGACGGCTGATTTGGGGGGGGTTTCGGGGACAAATTTGGAAAAATCGTTTTGGTCATAATTTGGACCAGTCGCGGATAGGGCGAAATACTAAATCTCAACGGATCTTCTTTATCTTCTGAATATTGATGCGTTTGGATGTTAGAAGACCCCACGGAGCGAAGACGGCTGATTTGGGGGGGGGGTTTCGGGGGCAAATTTGGAAAAATCATTTTGGTCATAATTTGGACCAGTCGCGGATAGGGCGAGAGACTAAATCTCAACGGATCTTCTTTATCTTCTGAATATTGATGCGTTTGGATGTTAGAAGACCCCACGGAGCGAAGACGGCTGATTTGGGGGGGGTTTCGGGGGCAAATTTGGAAAAATCATTTTGGTCATAATTTGGACCAGTCGCGGATAGGGCGAAAGACTAAATCTCAACGGATCTTCTTTATCTTCTGAATATTGATGCGTTTGGATGTTAGAAGACCCCACGGAGCAAAGACAGCTGATTTTGGGGGGGGGTTTCGGGGGCAAATTTGGAAAAATCATTTTGGTCATAATTTGGACCAGTCGCGGATAGGGCGAAAGACTAAATCTCAACGGATCTTCTTTATCTTCTGAATATTGATGCGTTTGGATGTTAGAAGACCCCACGGAGCGAAGACGGCTGATTTGGGGGGGGTTTCGGGGGCAAATTTGGAAAAATCATTTTGGTCATAATTTGGACCAGTCGGGGATAGGGCGAGAGACTAAATCTCAACGGATCTTCTTTATCTTCTGAATATTGATGCGTTTGGATGTTAGAAGACCCCACGGAGCGAAGACGGCTGATTTGGGGGGGTTTCGGGGGCAAATTTGGAAAAATCATTTTGGTCATAATTTGGACCAGTCGCGGATAGGGCGAAAGACTAAATCTCAACGGATCTTCTTTATCTTCTGAATATTGATGCGTTTGGATGTTAGAAGACCCCACGGAGAGAAGATGGCTGATTTGGGGGGGGTTTCGGGGGCAAATTTGGAAAAATCATTTTGGTCATAATTTGGACCAGTCGCGGATAGGGCGAAAGACTAAATCTCAACGGATCTTCTTTATCTTCTGAATATTGATGCGTTTGGATGTTAGAAGACCCCACGGAGCGAAGACGGCTGATTTAGGGGGGGTTTCGGGGACAAATTTGGAAAAATCGTTTTGGTCATAATTTGGACCAGTCGCGGATAGGGCGAAATACTAAATCTCAACGGATCTTCTTTATCTTCTGAATATTGATGCGTTTGGATGTTAGAAGACCCCACGGAGCGAAGACGGCTGATTTGGGGGGGGGGGTTTCGGGGGCAAATTTGGAAAAATCATTTTGGTCATAATTTGGACCAGTCGCGGATAGGGCGAGAGACTAAATCTCAACGGATCTTCTTTATCTTCTGAATATTGATGCGTTTGGATGTTAGAAGACCCCACGGAGCGAAGACGGCTGATTTGGGGGGGGTTTCGGGGGCAAATTTGGAAAAATCATTTTGGTCATAATTTGGACCAGTCGCGGATAGGGCGAAAGACTAAATCTCAACGGATCTTCTTTATCTTCTGAATATTGATGCGTTTGGATGTTAGAAGACCCTACGGAGCAAAGACGGCTGATTTGGGGGGGGTTCGGGGGCAAATTTGGAAAAATCATTTTGGTCATAATATGGACCAGTCGCGGATAGGGCGAAAGACTAAATCTCAACGGATCTTCTTTATCTTCTGAATATTGATGCGTTTGGATGTTAGAAGACCCCACGGAGCGAAGACGGCTGATTTGGGGGGGGTTTCGGGGGCAAATTTGGAAAAATCATTTTGGTCATAATTTGGACCAGTTGCAGATAGGGCGAAAGACTAAATCTCAACGGATCTTCTTTATCTTCTGAATATTGATGCGTTTGGATGTTAGAAGACCCCACGGAGCGAAGACGGCTGATTTGGGGGGGTTTCGGGGGCAAATTTGGAAAAATCATTTTGGTCATAATTTGGACCAGTCGCGGATAGGGCGAATGACTTAATCTCAACGGATCTTCTTTATCTTCTGAATATTGATGCGTTTGGATGTTAGAAGACCCCACGGAGCGAAGACGGCTGATTTGGGGGGGTTTCGGGGGCAAATTTGGAAAAATCATTTTGGTCATAATTTGGACCAGTCGCGGATAGGGCGAAAGACTAAATCTCAACGGATCTTCTTTATCTTCTGAATATTGATGCGTTTGGATGTTAGAAGACCCCACGGAGCAAAGACGGCTGATTTTGGGGGGGGTTTCTGGGGCAAATTTGGAAAAATCATTTTGGTCATAATTTGGACCAGTCGCGGATAGGGCGAAAGACTAAATCTCAACGGATCTTCTTTATCTTCTGAATATTGATGCGTTTGGATGTTAGAAGACCCCACGGAGCGAAGACGGCTGATTTGGGGGGGGTTTCGGGGGCAAATTTGGAAAAATCATTTTGGTCATAATTTGGACCAGTCGCGGATAGGGCGAAAGACTAAATCTCAACGGATCTTCTTTATCTTCTGAATATTGATGCGTTTGGATGTTAGAAGACCCCACGGAGCGAAGACGGCTGATTTGGGGGGGGTTTCGGGGGCAAATTTGGAAAAATCATTTTGGTCATAATTTGGACCAGTCGCGGATAGGGCGAAATACTAAATCTCAACGGATCTTCTTTATCTTCTGAATATTGATGCGTTTGGATGTTAGAAGACCCCACGGAGCGAAGACGGCTGATTGGGGGGGGGTTTCGGGGGCAAATTTGGAAAAATCATTTTGGTCATAATTTGGACCAGTCGCGGATAGGGCGAAAGACTAAATCTCAACGGATCTTCTTTATCTTCTGAATATTGATGCGTTTGGATGTTAGAAGACCCCACGGAGCGAAGACGGCTGATTTGGGGGGGGTTTCGGGGGCAAATTTGGAAAAATCATTTTGGTCATAATTTGGACCAGTCGCGGATAGGGCGAAAGACTAAATCTCAACGGATCTTCTTTATCTTCTGAATATTGATGCGTTTGGATGTTAGAAGACCCCACGGAGCGAAGACGGCTGATTTGGGGGGGGGGTTCGGGGGCAAATTTGGAAAAATCATTTTGGTCATAATTTGGACCAGTCGCGGATAGGGCGAAAGACTAAATCTCAACGGATCTTCTTTATCTTCTGAATATTGATGCGTTTGGATGTTAGAAGACCCCACGGAGCGAAGACGGCTGATTTGGGGGGGGGGGTTTCGGGGGCAAATTTGGAAAAATCATTTTGGTCATAATTTGGACCAGTCGCAGATAGGGCGAAAGACTAAATCTCAACGGATCTTCTTTATCTTCTGAATATTGATGCGTTTGGATGTTAGAAGACCCCACGGAGCGAAGACGGCTGATTTGGGGGGGGTTTCGGGGGCAAATTTGGAAAAATCATTTTGGTCATAATTTGGACCAGTCGCGGATAGGGCGAAAGACTAAATCTCAACGGATCTTCTTTATCTTCTGAATATTGATGCGTTTGAATGTTAGAAGACCCCACGGAGCGAAGACGGCTGATTGGGGGGGGGTTTCGGGGGCAAATTTGGAAAAATCATTTTGGTCATAATTTGGACCAGTCGCGGATAGGGCGAAAGACTAAATCTCAACGGATCTTCTTTATCTTCTGAATATTGATGCGTTTGGATGTTAGAAGACCCCACGGAGCGAAGACGGCTGATTTGGGGGGGGGTTCGGGGGCAAATTTGGAAAAATCATTTTGGTCATAATTTGGACCAGTCGCGGATAGGGCGAAAGACTAAATCTCAACGGATCTTCTTTATCTTCTGAATATTGATGCGTTTGGATGTTAGAAGACCCCACGGAGCAAAGACAGCTGATTTCGGGGGGGGGTTTCGGGGGCAAATTTGGAAAAATCATTTTGGTCATAATTTGGACCAGTCGCGGATAGGGCGAAAGACTAAATCTCAACGGATCTTCTTTATCTTCTGAATATTGATGCGTTTGGATGTTAGAAGACCCCACGGTGCGAAGACGGCTGATTTGGGGGGGGTTTCGGGGGCAAATTTGGAAAAATCATTTTGGTCATAATTTGGACCAGTCGGGGATAGGGCGAGAGACTAAATCTCAACGGATCTTCTTTATCTTCTGAATATTGATGCGTTTGGATGTTAGAAGACACCACGGAGCGAAGACGGCTGATTTGGGGGGGTTTCGGGGGCAAATTTGGAAAAATCATTTTGGTCATAATTTGGACCAGTCGCGGATAGGGCGAAAGACTAAATCTCAACGGATCTTCTTTATCTTCTGTATATTGATGCGTTTGGATGTTAGAAGACCCCACGGAGCGAAGACGGCTGATTTGGGGGGGGTTTCGGGGGCAAATTTGGAAAAATCATTTTGGTCATAATTTGGACCAGTCGCGGATAGGGCGAAAGACTAAATCTCAACGGATCTTCTTTATCTTCTGAATATTGATGCGTTTGGATGTTAGAAGACCCCACGGAGCGAAGACGGCTGATTTAGGGGGGGTTTCGGGGACAAATTTGGAAAAATCATTTTGGTCATAATTTGGACCAGTCGCGGATAGGGCGAAATACTAAATCTCAACGGATCTTCTTTATCTTCTGAATATTGATGCGTTTGGATGTTAGAAGACCCCACGGAGCGAAGACGGCTGATTTGGGGGGGGGGTTTCGGGGGCAAATTTGGAAAAATCATTTTGGTCATAATTTGGACCAGTCGCTGATAGGGCGAGAGACTAAATCTCAACGGATCTTCTTTATCTTCTGAATATTGATGCGTTTGGATGTTAGAAGACCCCACGGAGCGAAGACGGCTGATTTGGGGGGGGGGTTTCGGGGGCAAATTTGGAAAAATCATTTTGGTCATAATTTGGACCAGTCGCGGATAGGGCGAAAGACTAAATCTCAACGGATCTTCTTTATCTTCTGAATATTGATGCGTTTGGATGTTAGAAGACCCCACGGAGCGAAGACGGCTGATTTGGGGGGGGTTTCGGGGGCAAATTTGGAAAAATCATTTTGGTCATAATTTGGACCAGTCGCGGATAGGGCGAAAGACTAAATCTCAACGGATCTTCTTTATCTTCTGAATATTGATGCGTTTGGATGTTAGAAGACCCCACGGAGCAAAGACAGCTGATTTGGGGGGGGTTTCGGGGGCAAATTTGGAAAAATCATTTTGGTCATAATTTGGACCAGTCGCGGATAGGGCGAAAGACTAAATCTCAACGGATCTTCTTTATCTTCTGAATATTGATGCGTTTGGATGTTAGAAGACCCCACGGAGCGAAGACGGCTGATTTGGGGGGGGGTTCGGGGGCAAATTTGGAAAAATCATTTTGGTCATAATTTGGACCAGTCGCGGATAGGGCGAAAGACTAAATCTCAACGGATCTTCTTTATCTTCTGAATATTGATGCGTTTGGATGTTAGAAGACCCCACGGAGCAAAGACAGCTGATTTGGGGGGGGGGTTTCGGGGGCAAATTTGGAAAAATCATTTTGGTCATAATTTGGACCAGTCGCGGATAGGGCGAAAGACTAAATCTCAACGGATCTTCTTTATCTTCTGAATATTGATGCGTTTGGATGTTAGAAGACCCCACGGAGCGAAGACGGCTGATTTGGGGGGGGTTTCGGGGGCAAATTTGGAAAAATCATTTTGGTCATAATTTGGACCAGTCGGGGATAGGGCGAGAGACTAAATCTCAATGGATCTTCTTTATCTTCTGAATATTGATGCGTTTGGATGTTAGAAGACCCCACGGAGCGAAGACGGCTGATTTGGGGGGGTTTCGGGGGCAAATTTGGAAAAATCATTTTGGTCATAATTTGGACCAGTCGCGGATAGGGCGAAAGACTAAATCTCAACGGATCTTCTTTATCTTCTGAATATTGATGCGTTTGGATGTTAGAAGACCCCACGGAGCGAAGACGGCTGATTTGGGGGGGGTTTCGGGGGCAAATTTGGAAAAATCATTTTGGTCATAATTTGGACCAGTCGCGGATAGGGCGAGAGACTAAATCTCAACGGATCTTCTTTATCTTCTGAATATTGATGCGTTTGGATGTTAGAAGACCCCACGGAGCGAAGACGGCTGATTTAGGGGGGGTTTCGGGGACAAATTTGGAAAAATCATTTTGGTCATAATTTGGACCAGTCGCGGATAGGGCGAAATACTAAATCTCAACGGATCTTCTTTATCTTCTGAATATTGATGCGTTTGGATGTTAGAAGACCCCACGGAGCGAAGACGGCTGATTTGGGGGGGGGGTTTCGGGGGCAAATTTGGAAAAATCATTTTGGTCATAATTTGGACCAGTCGCGGATAGGGCGAGAGACTAAATCTCAACGGATCTTCTTTATCTTCTGAATATTGATGCGTTTGGATGTTAGAAGACCCCACGGAGCGAAGACGGCTGATTTGGGGGGGGGGTTTCGGGGGCAAATTTGGAAAAATCATTTTGGTCATAATTTGGACCAGTCGCGGATAGGACGAAAGACTAAATCTCAACGGATCTTCTTTATCTTCTGAATATTGATGCGTTTGGATGTTAGAAGACCCCACGGAGCGAAGACGGCTGATTTGGGGGGGGTTTCGGGGGCAAATTTGGAAAAATCATTTTGGTCATAATTTGGACCAGTCGCGGATAGGGCGAAAGACTAAATCTCAATGGATCTTCTTTATCTTCTGAATATTGATGCGTTTGGATGTTAGAAGACCCCACGGAGCAAAGACAGCTGATTTGGGGGGGGGCTTCGGGGGCAAATTTGGAAAAATCATTTTGGTCATAATTTGGACCAGTCGCGGATAGGGCGAAAGACTAAATCTCAACGGATCTTCTTTATCTTCTGAATATTGATGCGTTTGGATGTTAGAAGACCCCACGGAGCGAAGACGGCTGATTTGGGGGGGGTTTCGGGGGCAAATTTGGAAAAATCATTTTGGTCATAATTTGGACCAGTCGGGGATAGGGCGAGAGACTAAATCTCAACGGATCTTCTTTATCTTCTGAATATTGATGCGTTTGGATGTTAGAAGACCCCACGGAGCGAAGACGGCTGATTTGGGGGGGTTTCGGGGGCAAATTTGGAAAAATCATTTTGGTCATAATTTGGACCAGTCGCGGATAGGGCGAAAGACTAAATCTCAACGGATCTTCTTTATCTTCTGAATATTGATGCGTTTGGATGTTAGAAGACCCCACGGAGCGAAGACGGCTGATTTGGGGGGGGTTTCGGGGGCAAATTTGGAAAAATCATTTTGGTCATAATTTGGACCAGTCGCGGATAGGGCGAGAGACTAAATCTCAACGGATCTTCTTTATCTTCTGAATATTGATGCGTTTGGATGTTAGAAGACCCCACGGAGCGAAGACGGCTGATTTAGGGGGGGTTTCGGGGACAAATTTGGAAAAATCATTTTGGTCATAATTTGGACCAGTCGCGGATAGGGCGAAATACTAAATCTCAACGGATCTTCTTTATCTTCTGAATATTGATGCGTTTGGATGTTAGAAGACCCCACGGAGCGAAGACGGCTGATTTGGGGGGGGGGTTTCGGGGGCAAATTTGGAAAAATCATTTTGGTCATAATTTGGACCAGTCGCGGATAGGGCGAGAGACTAAATCTCAACGGATCTTCTTTATCTTCTGAATATTGATGCGTTTGGATGTAAGAAGACCCCACGGAGCGAAGACGGCTGATTTGGGGGGGGGGTTTCGGGGGCAAATTTGGAAAAATCATTTTGGTCATAATTTGGACCAGTCGCGGATAGGGCGAAAGACTAAATCTCAACGGATCTTCTTTATCTTCTGAATATTGATGCGTTTGGATGTTAGAAGAACCCACGGAGCGAAGACGGCTGATTTGGGGGGGGGTTCGGGGGCAAATTTGGAAAAATCATTTTGGTCATAATTTGGACCAGTCGCGGATAGGGCGAAAGACTAAATCTCAACGGATCTTCTTTATCTTCTGAATATTGATGCGTTTGGATGTTAGAAGACCCCACGGAGCAAAGACAGCTGATTTGGGGGGGGGTTTCGGGGGCAAATTTGGAAAAATCATTTTGGTCATAATTTGGACCAGTCGCGGATAGGGCGAAAGACTAAATCTCAACGGATCTTCTTTATCTTCTGAATATTGATGCGTTTGGATGTTAGAAGACCCCACGGAGCGAAGACGGCTGATTTGGGGGGGGTTTCGGGGGCAAATTTTGAAAAATCATTTTGGTCATAATTTGGACCAGTCGGGGATAGGGCGAGAGACTAAATCTCAACGGATCTTCTTTATCTTCTGAATATTGATGCGTTTGGATGTTAGAAGACACCACGGAGCGAAGACGGCTGATTTGGGGGGGTTTCGGGGGCAAATTTGGAAAAATCATTTTGGTCATAATTTGGACCAGTCGCGGATAGGGCGAAAGACTAAATCTCAACGGATCTTCTTTATCTTCTGAATATTGATGCGTTTGGATGTTAGAAGACCCCACGGAGCGAAGACGGCTGATTTGGGGGGGGTTTCGGGGGCAAATTTGGAAAAATCATTTTGGTCATAATTTGGACCAGTCGCGGATAGGGCGAAAGACTAAATCTCAACGGATCTTCTTTATCTTCTGAATATTGATGCGTTTGGATGTTAGAAGACCCCACGGAGCGAAGACGGCTGATTTAGGGGGGGTTTCGGGGACAAATTTGGAAAAATCATTTTGGTCATAATTTGGACCAGTCGCGGATAGGGCGAGAGACTAAATCTCAACGGATCTTCTTTATCTTCTGAATATTGATGCGTTTGGATGTTAGAAGACCCCACGGAGCGAAGACGGCTGATTTGGGGGGGGGGTTTCGGGGGCAAATTTGGAAAAATCATTTTGGTCATAATTTGGACCAGTCGCGGATAGGACGAAAGACTAAATCTCAACGGATCTTCTTTATCTTCTGAATATTGATGCGTTTGGATGTTAGAAGACCCCACGGAGCGAAGACGGCTGATTTGGGGGGGGTTTCGGGGGCAAATTTGGAAAAATCATTTAGGTCATAATTTGGACCAGTCGCGGATAGGGCGAAAGACTAAATCTCAACGGATCTTCTTTATCTTCTGAATATTGATGCGTTTGGATGTTAGAAGACCCCACGGAGCAAAGACAGCTGATTTGGGGGGGGGTTTCGGGGGCAAATTTGGAAAAATCATTTTGGTCATAATTTGGACCAGTCGCGGATAGGGCGAAAGACTAAATCTCAACGGATCTTCTTTATCTTCTGAATATTGATGCGTTTGGATGTTAGAAGACCCCACGGAGCGAAGACGGCTGATTTGGGGGGGGTTTCGGGGGCAAATTTGGAAAAATCATTTTGGTCATAATTTGGACCAGTCGGGGATAGGGCGAGAGACTAAATCTCAACGGATCTTCTTTATCTTCTGAATATTGATGCGTTTGGATGTTAGAAGACCCCACGGAGCGAAGACGGCTGATTTGGGGGGGTTTCGGGGGCAAATTTGGAAAAATCATTTTGGTCATAATTTGGACCAGTCGCGGATAGGGCGAAAGACTAAATCTCAACGGATCTTCTTTATCTTCTGAATATTGATGCGTTTGGATGTTAGAAGACCCCACGGAGCGAAGACGGCTGATTTGGGGGGGGTTTCGGGGGCAAATTTGGAAAAATCATTTTGGTCATAATTTGGACCAGTCGCGGATAGGGCGAGAGACTAAATCTCAACGGATCTTCTTTATCTTCTGAATATTGATGCGTTTGGATGTTAGAAGACCCCACGGAGCGAAGACGGCTGATTTAGGGGGGGTTTCGGGGACAAATTTGGAAAAATCATTTTGGTCATAATTTGGACCAGTCGCGGATAGGGCGAAATACTAAATCTCAACGGATCTTCTTTATCTTCTGAATATTGATGCGTTTGGATGTTAGAAGACCCCACGGAGCGAAGACGGCTGATTTGGGGGGGGGGTTTCGGGGGCAAATTTGGAAAAATCATTTTGGTCATAATTTGGACCAGTCGCGGATAGGGCGAGAGACTAAATCTCAACGGATCTTCTTTATCTTCTGAATATTGATGCGTTTGGATGTTAGAAGACCCCACGGAGCGAAGACGGCTGATTTGGGGGGGGGTTTCGGGGGCAAATTTGGAAAAATCATTTTGGTCATAATTTGGACCAGTCGCGGATAGGGCGAAAGACTAAATCTCAACGGATCTTCTTTATCTTCTGAATATTGATGCGTTTGGATGTTAGAAGACCCCACGGAGCGAAGACGGCTGATTTGGGGGGGGGTTCGGGGGCAAATTTGGAAAAATCATTTTGGTCATAATTTGGACCAGTCGCGGATAGGGCGAAAGACTAAATCTCAACGGATCTTCTTTATCTTCTGAATATTGATGCGTTTGGATGTTAGAAGACCCCACGGAGCAAAGACAGCTGATTTGGGGGGGGGTTTCGGGGGCAAATTTGGAAAAATCATTTTGGTCATAATTTGGACCAGTCGCGGATAGGGCGAAAGACTAAATCTCAACGGATCTTCTTTATCTTCTGAATATTGATGCGTTTGGATGTTAGAAGACCCCACGGAGCGAAGACGGCTGATTTGGGGGGGGTTTCGGGGGCAAATTTGGAAAAATCATTTTGGTCATAATTTGGACCAGTCGGGGATAGGGCGAGAGACTAAATCTCAACGGATCTTCTTTATCTTCTGAATATTGATGCGTTTGGATGTTAGAATACACCACGGAGCGAAGACGGCTGATTTGGGGGGGTTTCGGGGGCAAATTTGGAAAAATCATTTTGGTCATAATTTGGACCAGTCGCGGATAGGGCGAAAGACTAAATCTCAACGGATCTTCTTTATCTTCTGAATATTGATGCGTTTGGATGTTAGAAGACCCCACGGAGCGAAGACGGCTGATTTGGGGGGGGTTTCGGGGGCAAATTTGGAAAAATCATTTTGGTCATAATTTGGACCAGTCGCGGATAGGGCGAAAGACTAAATCTCAACGGATCTTCTTTATCTTCTGAATATTGATGCGTTTGGATGTTAGAAGACCCCACGGAGCGAAGACGGCTGATTTAGGGGGGGTTTCTGGGACAAATTTGGAAAAATCATTTTGGTCATAATTTGGACCAGTCGCGGATAGGGCGAAATACTAAATCTCAACGGATCTTCTTTATCTTCTGAATATTGATGCGTTTGGATGTTAGAAGACCCCACGGAGCGAAGACGGCTGATTTGGGGGGGGGGTTTCGGGGGCAAATTTTGAAAAATCATTTTGGTCATAATTTGGACCAGTCGCTGATAGGGCGAGAGACTAAATCTCAACGGATCTTCTTTATCTTCTGAATATTGATGCGTTTGGATGTTAGAAGACCCCACGGAGCGAAGACGGCTGATTTGGGGGGGGGGTTTTGGGGGCAAATTTCGAAAAATCATTTTGGTCATAATTTGGACCAGTCGCGGATAGGGCGAAAGACTAAATCTCAACGGATCTTCTTTATCTTCTGAATATTGATGCGTTTGGATGTTAGAAGACCCCACGGAGCGAAGACGGCTGATTTGGGGGGGGTTTCGGGGGCAAATTTGGAAAAATCATTTTGGTCATAATTTGGACCAGTCGCGGATAGGGCGAAAGACTAAATCTCAACGGATCTTCTTTATCTTCTGAATATTGATGCGTTTGGATGTTAGAAGACCCCACGGAGCAAAGACAGCTGATTTGGGGGGGGTTTCGGGGGCAAATTTGGAAAAATCATTTTGGTCATAATTTGGACCAGTCGCGGATAGGGCGAAAGACTAAATCTCAACGGATCTTCTTTATCTTCTGAATATTGATGCGTTTGAATGTTAGAAGACCCCACGGAGCGAAGACGGCTGATTTGGGGGGGGGGTTTAGGGGGCTAATTTGGAAAAATCATTTTGGTCATAATTTGGACCAGTCGCGGATAGGGCGAAAGACTAAATCTCAAAGGATCTTCTTTATCTTCTGAATATTGATGCGTTTGGATGTTAGAAGACCCCACGGAGCGAAGACGGCTGATTTGGGGGGGGGTTCGGGGGCAAATTTGGAAAAATCATTTTGGTCATAATTTGGACCAGTCGCGGATAGGGCGAAAGACTAAATCTCAACGGATCTTCTTTATCTTCTGAATATTGATGCGATTGGATGTTAGAAGACCCCACGGAGCAAAGACAGCTGATTTGGGGGGGGGTTTCGGGGGCAAATTTGGAAAAATCATTTTGGTCATAATTTGGACCAGTCGCGGATAGGGCGAAAGACTAAATCTCAACGGATCTTCTTTATCTTCTGAATATTGATGCGTTTGGATGTTAGAAGACCCCACGGAGCGAAGACGGCTGATTTGGGGGGGGTTTCGGGGGCAAATTTGGAAAAATCATTTTGGTCATAATTTGGACCAGTCGGGGATAGGGCGAGAGACTAAATCTCAACGGATCTTCTTTATCTTCTGAATATTGATGCGTTTGGATGTTAGAAGACCCCACGGAGCGAAGACGGCTGATTTGGGGGGGGTTTCGGGGGCAAATTTGGAAAAATCATTTTGGTCATAATTTGGACCAGTCGCGGATAGGGCGAGAGACTAAATCTCAACGGATCTTCTTTATCTTCTGAATATTGATGCGTTTGGATGTTAGAAGACCCCACGGAGCGAAGACGGCTGATTTAGGGGGGGTTTCGGGGACAAATTTGGAAAAATCATTTTGGTCATAATTTGGACCAGTCGCGGATAGGGCGAGAGACTAAATCTCAACGGATCTTCTTTATCTTCTGAATATTGATGCGTTTGGATGTTAGAAGACCCCACGGAGCGAAGACGGCTGATTTGGGGGGGGGGTTTCGGGGGCAAATTTGGAAAAATCATTTTGGTCATAATTTGGACCAGTCGCGGATAGGGCGAAAGACTAAATCTCAACGGATCTTCTTTATCTTCTGAATATTGATGCGTTTGGATGTTAGAAGACCCCACGGAGCGAAGACGGCTGATTTGGGGGGGGTTTCGGGGGCAAATTTGGAAAAATCATTTAGGTCATAATTTGGACCAGTCGCGGATAGGGCGAAAGACTAAATCTCAACGGATCTTCTTTATCTTCTGAATATTGATGCGTTTGGATGTTAGAAGACCCCACGGAGCAAAGACAGCTGATTTGGGGGGGGGTTTCGGGGGCAAATTTGGAAAAATCATTTTGGTCATAATTTGGACCAGTCGCGGATAGGGCGAAAGACTAAATCTCAACGGATCTTCTTTATCTTCTGAATATTGATGCGTTTGGATGTTAGAAGACCCCACGGAGCGAAGACGGCTGATTTAGGGGGGGTTTCGGGGACAAATTTGGAAAAATCATTTTGGTCATAATTTGGACCAGTCGCGGATAGGGCGAAATACTAAATCTCAACGGATCTTCTTTATCTTCTGAATATTGATGCGTTTGGATGTTAGAAGACCCCACGGAGCGAAGACGGCTGATTTGGGGGGGGGGTTTCGGGGGCAAATTTGGAAAAATCATTTTGGTCATAATTTGGACCAGTCGCGGATAGGGCGAGAGACTAAATCTCAACGGATCTTCTTTATCTTCTGAATATTGATGCGTTTGGATGTTAGAAGACCCCACGGAGCGAAGACGGCTGATTTGGGGGGGGGGTTTCGGGGGCAAATTTGGAAAAATCATTTTGGTCATAATTTGGACCAGTCGCGGATAGGGCGAAAGACTAAATCTCAACGGATCTTCTTTATCTTCTGAATATTGATGCGTTTGGATGTTAGAAGACCCCACGGAGCGAAGACGGCTGATTTGGGGGGGGTTTCGGGGGCAAATTTGGAAAAATCATTTAGGTCATAATTTGGACCAGTCGCGGATAGGGCGAAAGACTAAATCTCAACGGATCTTCTTTATCTTCTGAATATTGATGCGTTTGGATGTTAGAAGACCCCACGGAGCAAAGACAGCTGATTTGGGGGGGGTTTCGGGGGCAAATTTGGAAAAATCATTTTGGTCATAATTTGGACCAGTCGCGGATAGGGCGAAAGACTAAATCTCAACGGATCTTCTTTATCTTCTGAATATTGATGCGTTTGAATGTTAGAAGACCCCACGGAGCGAAGACGGCTGATTTGGGGGGGGGTTTCGGGGGCAAATTTGGAAAAATCATTTTGGTCATAATTTGGACCAGTCGCGGATAGGGCGAAAGACTAAATCTCAACGGATCTTCTTTATCTTCTGAATATTGATGCGTTTGGATGTTAGAAGACCCCACGGAGCGAAGACGGCTGATTTGGGGGGGGGTTCGGGGGCAAATTTGGAAAAATCATTTTGGTCATAATTTGGACCAGTCGCGGATAGGGCGAAAGACTAAATCTCAACGGATCTTCTTTATCTTCTGAATATTGATGCGTTTGGATGTTAGAAGACCCCACGGAGCAAAGACAGCTGATTTGGGGGGGGGTTTCGGGGGCAAATTTGGAAAAATCATTTTGGTCATAATTTGGACCAGTCGCGGATAGGGCGAAAGACTAAATCTCAACGGATCTTCTTTATCTTCTGAATATTGATGCGTTTGGATGTTAGAAGACCCCACGGAGCGAAGACGGCTGATTTGGGGGGGGTTTCGGGGGCAAATTTGGAAAAATCATTTTGGTCATAATTTGGACCAGTCGGGGATAGGGCGAGAGACTAAATCTCAACGGATCTTCTTTATCTTCTGAATATTGATGCGTTTGGATGTTAGAAGACCCCACGGAGCGAAGACGGCTGATTTGGGGGGGTTTCGGGGGCAAATTTGGAAAAATCATTTTGGTCATAATTTGAACCAGTCGCGGATAGGGCGAAAGACTAAATCTCAACGGATCTTCTTTATCTTCTGAATATTGATGCGTTTGGATGTTAGAAGACCCCACGGAGCGAAGACGGCTGATTTGGGGGGGGTTTCGGGGGCAAATTTGGAAAAATCATTTTGGTCATAATTTGGACCAGTCGCGGATAGGGCGAAAGACTAAATCTCAACGGATCTTCTTTATCTTCTGAATATTGATGCGTTTGGATGTTAGAAGACCCCACGGAGCGAAGACGGCTGATTTAGGGGGGGGTTTCGGGGACAAATTTGGAAAAATCATTTTGGTCATAATTTGGACCAGTCGCGGATAGGGCGAAATACTAAATCTCAACGGATCTTCTTTATCTTCTGAATATTGATGCGTTTGGATGTTAGAAGACCCCACGGAGCGAAGACGGCTGATTTGGGGGGGGGGTTTCGGGGGCAAATTTGGAAAAATCATTTTGGTCATAATTTGGACCAGTCGCGGATAGGGCGAGAGACTAAATCTCAACGGATCTTCTTTATCTTCTGAATATTGATGCGTTTGGATGTTCGAAGACCCCACGGAGCGAAGACGGCTGATTTGGGGGGGGGTTTCGGGGGCAAATTTGGAAAAATCATTTTGGTCATAATTTGGACCAGTCGCGGATAGGGCGAAAGACTAAATCTCAACGGATCTTCTTTATCTTCTGAATATTGATGCGTTTGGATGTTAGAAGACCCCACGGAGCGAAGACGGCTGATTTGGGGGGGGGTTCGGGGGCAAATTTGGAAAAATCATTTTGGTCATAATTTGGACCAGTCGCGGATAGGGCGAAAGACTAAATCTCAACGGATCTTCTTTATCTTCTGAATATTGATGCGTTTGGATGTTAGAAGACCCCACGGAGCAAAGACAGCTGATTTGGGGGGGGGTTTCGGGGGCAAATTTGGAAAAATCATTTTGGTCATAATTTGGACCAGTCGCGGATAGGGCGAAAGACTAAATCTAAACGGATCTTCTTTATCTTCTGAATATTGATGCGTTTGGATGTTAGAAGACCCCACGGAGCGAAGACGGCTGATTTGGGGGGGGTTTCGGGGGCAAATTTGGAAAAATCATTTTGGTCATAATTTGGACCAGTCGGGGATAGGGCGAGAGACTAAATCTCAACGGATCTTCTTTATCTTCTGAATATTGATGCGTTTGGATGTTATAAGACCCCACGGAGCGAAGACGGCTGATTTTGGGGGGTTTCGGGGGCAAATTTGGAAAAATCATTTTGGTCATAATTTGGACCAGTCGCAGATAGGGCGAAAGACTAAATCTCAACGGATCTTCTTTATCTTCTGAATATTGATGCGTTTGGATGTTAGAAGACCCCACGGAGCGAAGACGGCTGATTTGGGGGGGGTTTCGGGGGCAAATTTGGAAAAATCATTTTGGTCATAATTTGGACCAGTCGCGGATAGGGCGAAAGACTAAATCTCAACGGATCTTCTTTATCTTCTGAATATTGATGCGTTTAGATGTTAGAAGACCCCACGGAGCGAAGACGGCTGATTTAGGGGGGGTTTCGGGGACAAATTTGGAAAAATCATTTTGGTCATAATTTGGACCAGTCGCGGATAGGGCGAAATACTAAATCTCAACGGATCTTCTTTATCTTCTGAATATTGATGCGTTTGGATGTTAGAAGACCCCACGGAGCGAAGACGGCTGATTTGGGGCGGGGGTTTCGGGGGCAAATTTGGAAAAATCATTTTGGTCATAATTTGGACCAGTCGCGGATAGGGCGAGAGACTAAATCTCAACGGATCTTCTTTATCTTCTGAATATTGATGCGTTTGGATGTTAGAAGACCCCACGGAGCGAAGACGGCTGATTTGGGGGGGGTTTCGGGGGCAAATTTGGAAAAATCATTTTGGTCATAATTTGGACCAGTCGCGGATAGGGCGAAAGACTAAATCTCAACGGATCTTCTTTATCTTCTGAATATTGATGCGTTTGGATGTTAGAAGACCCTACGGAGCAAAGACGGCTGATTTGGGGGGGGTTCGGGGGCAAATTTGGAAAAATCATTTTGGTCATAATATGGACCAGTCGCGGATAGGGCGAAAGACTAAATCTCAACGGATCTTCTTTATCTTCTGAATATTGATGCGTTTGGATGTTAGAAGACCCCACGGAGCGAAGACGGCTGATTTGGGGGGGGTTTCGGGGGCAAATTTGGAAAAATCATTTTGGTCATAATTTGGACCAGTTGCGGATAGGGCGAAAGACTAAATCTCAACGGATCTTCTTTATCTTCTGAATATTGATGCGTTTGGATGTTAGAAGACCCCACGGAGCGAAGACGGCTGATTTGGGGGGGTTTCGGGGGCAAATTTGGAAAAATCATTTTGGTCATAATTTGGACCAGTCGCGGATAGGGCGAAAGACTTAATATCAACGGATCTTCTTTATCTTCTGAATATTGATGCGTTTGGATGTTAGAAGACCCCACGGAGCGAAGACGGCTGATTTTGGGGGGTTTCGGGGGCAAATTTGGAAAAATAATTTTGGTCATAATTTGGACCAGTCGCGGATAGGGCGAAAGACTAAATCTCAACGGATCTTCTTTATCTTCTGAATATTGATGCGTTTGGATGTTAGAAGACCCCACGGAGCGAAGACGGCTGATTTTGGGGGGGGTTTCTGGGGCAAATTTGGAAAAATCATTTTGGTCATAATTTGGACCAGTCGCGGATAGGGCGAAAGACTAAATCTCAACGGATCTTCTTTATCTTCTGAATATTGATGCGTTTGGATGTTAGAAGACCCCACGGAGCGAAGACGGCTAATTTGGGGGGGGTTTCGGGGGCAAATTTGGAAAAATCCTTTTGGTCATAATTTGGACCAGTCGCGGATAGGGCGAAAGACTAAATCTCAACGGATCTTCTTTATCTTCTGAATATTGATGCGTTTGGATGTTAGAAGACCCCACGGAGCGAAGACGGCTGATTTAGGGGGGGTTTCGGGGACAAATTTGGAAAAATCATTTTGGTCATAATTTGGACCAGTCGCGGATAGGGCGAAATACTAAATCTCAACGGATCTTCTTTATCTTCTGAATATTGATGCGTTTGGATGTTAGAAGACCCCACGGAGCGAAGACGGCTGATTTGGGGGGGGGGTTTCGGGGGCAAATTTGGAAAAATCATTTTGGTCATAATTTGGACCAGTCGCGGATAGGGCGAGAGACTAAATCTCAACGGATCTTCTTTATCTTCTGAATATTGATGCGTTTGGATGTTAGAAGACCCCACGGAGCGAAGACGGCTGATTTGGGGGGGGGGTTTCGGGGGCAAATTTGGAAAAATCATTTTGGTCATAATTTGGACCAGTCGCGGATAGGGCGAAAGACTAAATCTCAACGGATCTTCTTTATCTTCTGAATATTGATGCGTTTGGATGTTAGAAGACCCCACGGAGCGAAGACGGCTGATTTGGGGGGGGTTTCGGGGGCAAATTTGGAAAAATCATTTAGGTCATAATTTGGACCAGTCGCGGATAGGGCGAAAGACTAAATCTCAACGGATCTTCTTTATCTTCTGAATATTGATGCGTTTGGATGTTAGAAGACCCCACGGAGCAAAGACAGCTGATTTGGGGGGGGTTTCGGGGGCAAATTTGGAAAAATCATTTTGGTCATAATTTGGACCAGTCGCGGATAGGGCGAAAGACTAAATCTCAACGGATCTTCTTTATCTTCTGAATATTGATGCGTTTGAATGTTAGAAGACCCCACGGAGCGAAGACGGCTGATTTGGGGGGGGGTTTCGGGGGCAAATTTGGAAAAATCATTTTGGTCATAATTTGGACCAGTCGCGGATAGGGCGAAAGACTAAATCTCAACGGATCTTCTTTATCTTCTGAATATTGATGCGTTTGGATGTTAGAAGACCCCACGGAGCGAAGACGGCTGATTTGGGGGGGGGTTCGGGGGCAAATTTGGAAAAATCATTTTGGTCATAATTTGGACCAGTCGCGGATAGGGCGAAAGACTAAATCTCAACGGATCTTCTTTATCTTCTGAATATTGATGCGTTTGGATGTTAGAAGACCCCACGGAGCAAAGACAGCTGATTTGGGGGGGGGTTTCGGGGGCAAATTTGGAAAAATCATTTTGGTCATAATTTGGACCAGTCGCGGATAGGGCGAAAGACTAAATCTCAACGGATCTTCTTTATCTTCTGAATATTGATGCGTTTGGATGTTAGAAGACCCCACGGAGCGAAGACGGCTGATTTGGGGGGGGTTTCGGGGGCAAATTTGGAAAAATCATTTTGGTCATAATTTGGACCAGTCGGGGATAGGGCGAGAGACTAAATCTCAACGGATCTTCTTTATCTTCTGAATATTGATGCGTTTGGATGTTAGAAGACCCCACGGAGCGAAGACGGCTGATTTGGGGGGGTTTCGGGGGCAAATTTGGAAAAATCATTTTGGTCATAATTTGAACCAGTCGCGGATAGGGCGAAAGACTAAATCTCAACGGATCTTCTTTATCTTCTGAATATTGATGCGTTTGGATGTTAGAAGACCCCACGGAGCGAAGACGGCTGATTTGGGGGGGGTTTCGGGGGCAAATTTGGAAAAATCATTTTGGTCATAATTTGGACCAGTCGCGGATAGGGCGAAAGACTAAATCTCAACGGATCTTCTTTATCTTCTGAATATTGATGCGTTTGGATGTTAGAAGACCCCACGGAGCGAAGACGGCTGATTTAGGGGGGGGTTTCGGGGACAAATTTGGAAAAATCATTTTGGTCATAATTTGGACCAGTCGCGGATAGGGCGAAATACTAAATCTCAACGGATCTTCTTTATCTTCTGAATATTGATGCGTTTGGATGTTAGAAGACCCCACGGAGCGAAGACGGCTGATTTGGGGGGGGGGTTTCGGGGGCAAATTTGGAAAAATCATTTTGGTCATAATTTGGACCAGTCGCGGATAGGGCGAGAGACTAAATCTCAACGGATCTTCTTTATCTTCTGAATATTGATGCGTTTGGATGTTCGAAGACCCCACGGAGCGAAGACGGCTGATTTGGGGGGGGGTTTCGGGGGCAAATTTGGAAAAATCATTTTGGTCATAATTTGGACCAGTCGCGGATAGGGCGAAAGACTAAATCTCAACGGATCTTCTTTATCTTCTGAATATTGATGCGTTTGGATGTTAGAAGACCCCACGGAGCGAAGACGGCTGATTTGGGGGGGGGTTCGGGGGCAAATTTGGAAAAATCATTTTGGTCATAATTTGGACCAGTCGCGGATAGGGCGAAAGACTAAATCTCAACGGATCTTCTTTATCTTCTGAATATTGATGCGTTTGGATGTTAGAAGACCCCACGGAGCAAAGACAGCTGATTTGGGGGGGGGTTTCGGGGGCAAATTTGGAAAAATCATTTTGGTCATAATTTGGACCAGTCGCGGATAGGGCGAAAGACTAAATCTAAACGGATCTTCTTTATCTTCTGAATATTGATGCGTTTGGATGTTAGAAGACCCCACGGAGCGAAGACGGCTGATTTGGGGGGGGTTTCGGGGGCAAATTTGGAAAAATCATTTTGGTCATAATTTGGACCAGTCGGGGATAGGGCGAGAGACTAAATCTCAACGGATCTTCTTTATCTTCTGAATATTGATGCGTTTGGATGTTATAAGACCCCACGGAGCGAAGACGGCTGATTTTGGGGGGTTTCGGGGGCAAATTTGGAAAAATCATTTTGGTCATAATTTGGACCAGTCGCAGATAGGGCGAAAGACTAAATCTCAACGGATCTTCTTTATCTTCTGAATATTGATGCGTTTGGATGTTAGAAGACCCCACGGAGCGAAGACGGCTGATTTGGGGGGGGTTTCGGGGGCAAATTTGGAAAAATCATTTTGGTCATAATTTGGACCAGTCGCGGATAGGGCGAAAGACTAAATCTCAACGGATCTTCTTTATCTTCTGAATATTGATGCGTTTAGATGTTAGAAGACCCCACGGAGCGAAGACGGCTGATTTAGGGGGGGTTTCGGGGACAAATTTGGAAAAATCATTTTGGTCATAATTTGGACCAGTCGCGGATAGGGCGAAATACTAAATCTCAACGGATCTTCTTTATCTTCTGAATATTGATGCGTTTGGATGTTAGAAGACCCCACGGAGCGAAGACGGCTGATTTGGGGCGGGGGTTTCGGGGGCAAATTTGGAAAAATCATTTTGGTCATAATTTGGACCAGTCGCGGATAGGGCGAGAGACTAAATCTCAACGGATCTTCTTTATCTTCTGAATATTGATGCGTTTGGATGTTAGAAGACCCCACGGAGCGAAGACGGCTGATTTGGGGGGGGTTTCGGGGGCAAATTTGGAAAAATCATTTTGGTCATAATTTGGACCAGTCGCGGATAGGGCGAAAGACTAAATCTCAACGGATCTTCTTTATCTTCTGAATATTGATGCGTTTGGATGTTAGAAGACCCTACGGAGCAAAGACGGCTGATTTGGGGGGGGTTCGGGGGCAAATTTGGAAAAATCATTTTGGTCATAATATGGACCAGTCGCGGATAGGGCGAAAGACTAAATCTCAACGGATCTTCTTTATCTTCTGAATATTGATGCGTTTGGATGTTAGAAGACCCCACGGAGCGAAGACGGCTGATTTGGGGGGGGTTTCGGGGGCAAATTTGGAAAAATCATTTTGGTCATAATTTGGACCAGTTGCGGATAGGGCGAAAGACTAAATCTCAACGGATCTTCTTTATCTTCTGAATATTGATGCGTTTGGATGTTAGAAGACCCCACGGAGCGAAGACGGCTGATTTGGGGGGGTTTCGGGGGCAAATTTGGAAAAATCATTTTGGTCATAATTTGGACCAGTCGCGGATAGGGCGAAAGACTTAATATCAACGGATCTTCTTTATCTTCTGAATATTGATGCGTTTGGATGTTAGAAGACCCCACGGAGCGAAGACGGCTGATTTTGGGGGGTTTCGGGGGCAAATTTGGAAAAATAATTTTGGTCATAATTTGGACCAGTCGCGGATAGGGCGAAAGACTAAATCTCAACGGATCTTCTTTATCTTCTGAATATTGATGCGTTTGGATGTTAGAAGACCCCACGGAGCGAAGACGGCTGATTTTGGGGGGGGTTTCTGGGGCAAATTTGGAAAAATCATTTTGGTCATAATTTGGACCAGTCGCGGATAGGGCGAAAGACTAAATCTCAACGGATCTTCTTTATCTTCTGAATATTGATGCGTTTGGATGTTAGAAGACCCCACGGAGCGAAGACGGCTAATTTGGGGGGGGTTTCGGGGGCAAATTTGGAAAAATCCTTTTGGTCATAATTTGGACCAGTCGCGGATAGGGCGAAAGACTAAATCTCAACGGATCTTCTTTATCTTCTGAATATTGATGGGTTTGGATGTTAGAAGACCCCACGGAGCGAAGACGGCTGATTTGGGGGGGGGGTTCGGGGGCAAATTTGGAAAAATCATTTTGGTCATAATTTGGAGCAGTCGCGGATAGGGCGAAAGACTAAATCTCAACGGATCTTCTTTATCTTCTGAATATTGATGCGTTTGGATGTTAGAAGACCCCACGGAGCAAAGACAGCTGATTTGGGGGGGGTTTCGGGGGCAAATTTGGAAAAATCATTTTGGTCATAATTTGGACCAGTCGCGGATAGGGCGAAAGACTAAATCTCAACGGATCTTCTTTATCTTCTGAATATTGATGCGTTTGGATGTTAGAAGACCCCACGGAGCGAAGACGGCTGATTTGGGGGGGGGTTTCGGGGGCAAATTTGGAAAAATCATTTTGGTCATAATTTGGACCAGTCGCGGATAGGGCGAAAGACTAAATCTCAACGGATCTTCTTTATCTTCTGAATATTGATGCGTTTGGATGTTAGAAGACCCCATGGAGCGAAGACGGCTGATTTGGGGGGGGGGTTTCGGGGCAAATTTGGAAAAATCATTTTGGTCATAATTTGGACCAGTCACGGATAGGGCGAAAGACTAAATCTCAACGGATCTTCTTTATCTTCTGAATATTGATGCGTTTGGATGTTAGAAGACCCCACGGAGCAAAGACGGCTGATTTGGGGGGGGTTTCGTGGGCAAATTTGGAAAAATCATTTTGGTCATAATTTGGACCAGTCGCGGATAGGGCGAAAGACTCAATCTCAACGGATCTTCTTTATCTTCTGAATATTGATGCGTTTGGATGTTAGAAGACCCCACGGAGCGAAGACGGCTGATTTCGGGGGGGTTTCGGGGCAAATTTGGAAAAATCATTTTGGTCATAATTTGGACCAGTCGCGGATAGGGCGAAAGACTAAATCTCAACGGATCTTCTTTATCTTCTGAATATTGATGCGTTTGGATGTTAGAAGACCCCATGGAGCGAAGACGGCTGATTTGGGGGGGGGTTTCGGGGCAAATTTGGAAAAATCATTTTGGTCATAATTTGGACCAGTCGCGGATAGGGCGAAAGACTAAATCTCAACGGATCTTCTTTATCTTCTGAATATTGATGCGTTTGGATGTTAGAAGACCCCACGGAGCAAAGACGGCTGATTTGGGGGGGGGGTTTCGGGGGCA
This sequence comes from Lytechinus pictus, assembly GCF_037042905.1. Taxonomy (NCBI): domain Eukaryota; kingdom Metazoa; phylum Echinodermata; class Echinoidea; order Temnopleuroida; family Toxopneustidae; genus Lytechinus; species Lytechinus pictus. Next base: position 28,184 of record NW_026974222.1, on the reverse strand, counting down.
AATTTGGAAAAATCATTTTGGTCATAATTTGGACCAGTCGCGGATAGGGCGAAAGACTCAATCTCAACGGATCTTCTTTATCTTCTGAATATTGATGCGTTTGGATGTTAGAAGACCCCACGGAGCGAAGACGGCTGATTTGGGGGGGGTTTCGGGGCAAATTTGGAAAAATCATTTTGGTCATAATTTGGACCAGTCGCGGATAGGGCGAAAGACTCAATCTCAACGGATCTTCTTTATCTTCTGAATATTGATGCGTTTGGATGTTAGAAGACCCCACGGAGCGAAGACGGCTGATTTGGGGGGGGTTTCGGGGGCAAATTTGGAAAAATCGTTTTGGTCATAATTTGGACCAGTCGCGGATAGGGCAAAAGACTAAATCTCAACGGATCTTCTTTATCTTCTGAATATTGATGCGTTTGGATGTTAGAAGACCCCACGGAGCGAAGACGGCTGATTTGGGGGGGGGGTTTCGGGGGCAAATTTGGAAAAATCATTTTGGTCATAATTTGGACCAGTCGCGGATAGGGCGAAAGACTAAATCTCAAAGGATCTTCTTTATCTTCTGAATATTGATGCGTTTGGATGTTAGAAGACCCCACGGAGCGAAGACGGCTGATTTGGGGGGGGGTTTCGGGGGCAAATTTGGAAAAATCATTTTGGTCATAATTTGGACCAGTCGCGGATAGGGCGAAAGACTAAATCTCAACGGATCTTCTTTATCTTCTGAATATTGATGCGTTTGGATGTTAGAAGACCCCACGGAGCGAAGACGGCTGATTTGGGGGGGGTTTCGGGGGCAAATTTGGAAAAATCATTTTGGTCATTATTTGGACCAGTCGCGGATAGGGCGAAAGACTAAATCTCAACGGATCTTCTTTATCTTCTGAATATTGATGCGTTTGGATGTTAGAAGACCCCACGGAGCGAAGACGGCTGATTTGGGGGGGATTTCGGGGGCAAATTTGGAAAAATCATTTTGGTCATAATTTGGACCAGTCGCGGATAGGGCGAAAGACTAAATCTCAACGGATCTTCTTTATCTTCTGAATATTGATGCGTTTGGATGTTAGAAGACCCCACGGAGCGAAGACGGCTGATTTGGGGGGGGTTTCGGGGGCAAATTTGGAAAAATCATTTTGGTCATAATTTGGACCAGTTGCGGATAGGGCGAAAGACTAAATCTCAACGGATCTTCTTTATCTTCTGAATATTGATGCGTTTGGATGTTAGAAGACCCCACGGAGCGAAGACGGCTGATTTGGGGGGGGTTTCGGGGGCAAATTTGGAAAAATCATTTTGGTCAAAATTTGGACCAGTTGCGGATAGGGCGAAAGACTAAAGCTCAACGGATCTTCTTTATCTTCTGAATATTGATGCGTTTGGATGTTAGAAGACCCCACGGAGCGAAGACGGCTGATTTGGGGGGGGTTTCGGGGGCAAATTTGGAAAAATCCTTTTGGTCATAATTTGGACCAGTCGCGGATAGGGCGAAAGACTAAATCTCAACGGATCTTCTTTATCTTCTGAATATTGATGCGTTTGGATGTTAGAAGACCCCACGGAGCGAAGACGGCTGATTTGGGGGGGGTTTCGGGGGCAAATTTGGAAAAATCATTTTGGTCATAATTTGGACCAGTCGCGGATAGGGCGAAAGACTAAATCTCAACGGATCTTCTTTATCTTCTGAATATTGATGCGTTTGGATGTTAGAAGACCCTACGGAGCAAAGACGGCTGATTTGGGGGGGGGTTCGGGGGCAAATTTGGAAAAATCATTTTGATCATAATTTGGACCAGTCGCGGATAGGGCGAAAGACTAAATATCAACGGATCTTCTTTATCTTCTGAATATTGATGCGTTTGGATGTTAGAAGACCCCATGGAGCGAAGACGGCTCATTTGGGGGGGGTTCGGGGGCAAATTTGGAAAAATCATTTTGGTCATAATTTGGACCAGTCGCGGATAGGGCGAAAGACTAAATCTCAACGGATCTTCTTTATCTTCTGAATATTGATGCGTTTGGATGTTAGAAGACCCCACGGAGCAAAGACAGCTGATTTGGGGGGGGTTTCGGGGGCAAATTTGGAAAAATCATTTTGGTCATAATTTGGACCAGTCGCGGATAGGGCGAAAGACTAAATCTCAACGGATCTTCTTTATCTTCTGAATATTGATGCGTTTGGATGTTAGAAGACCCCACGGAGCGAAGACAGCTGATTTGGGGGGGGGGGGGTTTCGGGGGCAAATTTGGAAAAATCATTTTGGTCATAATTTGGACCAGTCGCGGATAGGGCGAAAGACTAAATCTCAACGGATCTTCTTTATCTTCTGAATATTGATGCGTTTGGATGTTAGAAGACCCCACGGAGCGAAGACGGCTGATTTGGGGGGGGGTTCGGGGGCAAATTTGGAAAAATCATTTTGGTCATAATTTGGACCAGTTGCGGATAGGGCGAAAGACTAAATCTCAACGGATCTTCTTTATCTTCTGAATATTGATGCGTTTGGATGTTAGAAGACCCCACGGAGCGAAGACGGCTGATTTGGGGGGGTTTCGGGGGCAAATTTGGAAAAATCATTTTGGTCATAATTTGGACCAGTCGCTGATAGGGCGAAAGACTTAATCTCAACGGATCTTCTTTATCTTCTGAATATTGATGCGTTTGGATGTTAGAAGACCCCACGGAGCGAAGACGGCTGATTTGGGGGGGTTTCGGGGGCAAATTTGGAAAAATCATTTTGGTCATAATTTGGACCAGTCGCGGATAGGGCGAAAGACTAAATCTCAACGGATCTTCTTTATCTTCTGAATATTGATGCGTTTGGATGTTAGAAGACCCCACGGAGCGAAGACGGCTGATTTTGGGGGGGGTTTCTGGGGCAAATTTGGAAAAATCCTTTTGGTCATAATTTGGACCAGTCGCGGATAGGGCGAAAGACTAAATCTCAACGGATCTTCTTTATCTTCTGAATATTGATGCGTTTGGATGTTAGAAGACCCCACGGAGCGAAGACGGCTGATTTGGGGGGGGGGGTTCGGGGGCAAATTTGGAAAAATCATTTTGGTCATAATTTGGACCAGTCGCGGATAGGGCGAAAGACTAAATCTCAACGGATCTTCTTTATCTTCTGAATATTGATGCGTTTGGATGTTAGAAGACCCCACGGAGCAAAGACAGCTGATTTGGGGGGGGTTTCGGGGGCAAATTTGGAAAAATCATTTTGGTCATAATTTGGACCAGTCGCGGATAGGGCGAAAGACTAAATCTCAACGGATCTTCTTTATCTTCTGAATATTGATGCGTTTGGATGTTAGAAGACCCCACGGAGCGAAGACGGCTGATTTGGGGGGGGGTTTCGGGGGCAAATTTGGAAAAATCATTTTGGTCATAATTTGGACCAGTCGCGGATAGGGCGAAAGACTAAATCTCAACGGATCTTCTTTATCTTCTGAAAATTGATGCGTTTGGATGTTAGAAGACCCCACGGAGCGAAGACGGCTGATTTGGGGGGGGTTTCGGGGGCAAATTTGGAAAAATCATTTTGGTCATAATTTGGACCAGTCGCGGATAGGGCAAAAGACTAAATCTCAACGGATCTTCTTTATCTTCTGAATATTGATGCGTTTGGATGTTAGAAGACCCCACGGAGCGAAGACGGCTGATTTGGGGGGGGGGGTTTCGGGGGCAAATTTGGAAAAATCATTTTGGTCATAATTTGGACCAGTCGCGGATAGGGCGAAAGACTAAATCTCAAAGGATCTTCTTTATCTTCTGAATATTGATGCGTTTGGATGTTAGAAGACCCCACGGAGCGAAGACGGCTGATTTGGGGGGGGGGTTTCGGGGGCTAATTTGGAAAAATCATTTTGGTCATAATTTGGACCAGTCGCGGATAGGGCGAAAGACTAAATCTCAACGGATCTTCTTTATCTTCTGAATATTGATGCGTTTGGATGTTAGAAGACCCCACGGAGCGAAGACGGCTGATTTGGGGGGGGGTTTCGGGGGCAAATTTGGAAAAATCATTTTGGTCATTATTTGGACCAGTCGCGGATAGGGCGAAAGACTAAATCTCAACGGATCTTCTTTATCTTCTGAATATTGATGCGTTTGGATGTTAGAAGACCCCACGGAGCGAAGACGGCTGATTTGGGGGGGGTTTCGGGGGCAAATTTGGGAAAAATCATTTTGGTCATAATTTGGACCAGTCGCGGATAGGGCGAAAGACTAAATCTCAACGGATCTTCTTTATGTTCTGAATATTGATGCGTTTGGATGTTAGAAGACCCCACGGAGCGAAGACGGCTGATTTGGGGGGGGTTTCGGGGGCAAATTTGGAAAAATCATTTTGGTCATAATTTGGACCAGTCGCGGATAGGGCGAAAGACTAAATCTCAACGGATCTTCTTTATCTTCTGAATATTGATGCGTTTGGATGTTAGAAGACCCCACGGAGCGAAGACAGCTGATTTGGGGGGGGGTTTCGGGGGCAAATTTGGAAAAATCATTTTGGTCATAATTTGGACCAGTCGCGGATAGGGCGAAAGACTAAATCTCAACGGATCTTCTTTATCTTCTGAATATTGATGCGTTTGGATGTTAGAAGACCCCACGGAGTGAAGACGGCTGATTTGGGGGGGGTTTCGGGGGCAAATTTGGAAAAATCATTTTGGTCATAATTTGGACCAGTTGCGGATAGGGCGAAAGACTAAATCTCAACGGATCTTCTTTATCTTCTGAATATTGATGCGTTTGGATGTTAGAAGACCCCACGGAGCGAAGACGGCTGATTTGGGGGGGGTTTCGGGGGCAAATTTGGAAAAATCATTTTGGTCAAAATTTGGACCAGTTGCGGATAGGGCGAAAGACTAAAGCTCAACGGATCTTCTTTATCTTCTGAATATTGATGCGTTTGGATGTTAGAAGACCCCACGGAGCAAAGACGGCTGATTTGGGGGGGGTTTCAGGGGCAAATTTGGAAAAATCCTTTTGGTCATAATTTGGACCAGTCGCGGATAGGGCGAAAGACTAAATCTCAACGGATCTTCTTTATCTTCTGAATATTGATGCGTTTGGATGTTAGAAGACCCCACGGAGCGAAGACGGCTGATTTGGGGGGGGTTTCGGGGGCAAATTTGGAAAAATCATTTTGGTCATAATTTGGACCAGTCGCGGATAGGGCGAAAGACTAAATCTCAACGGATCTTCTTTATCTTCTGAATATTGATGCGTTTGGATGTTAGAAGACCCTACGGAGCAAAGACGGCTGATTTGGGGGGGGGTTCGGGGGCAAATTTGGAAAAATCATTTTGATCATAATTTGGACCAGTCGCGGATAGGGCGAAAGACTAAATATCAACGGATCTTCTTTATCTTCTGAATATTGATGCGTTTGGATGTTAGAAGACCCCATGGAGCGAAGACGGCTCATTTGGGGGGGGTTCGGGGGCAAATTTGGAAATATCATTTTGGTCATAATTTGGACCAGTCGCGGATAGGGCGAAAGACTTAATCTCAACGGATCTTCTTTATCTTCTGAATATTGATGCGTTTGGATGTTAGAAGACCCCACGGAGCAAAGACAGCTGATTTGGGGGGGGTTTCGGGGGCAAATTTGGAAAAATCATTTTGGTCATAATTTGGACCAGTCGCGGATAGGGCGAAAGACTAAATCTCAACGGATCTTCTTTATCTTCTGAATATTGATGCGTTTGGATGTTAGAAGACCCCACGGAGCGAAGACAGCTGATTTGGGGGGGGGGGTTTCGGGGGCAAATTTGGAAAAATCATTTTGGTCATAATTTGGACCAGTCGCGGATAGGGCGAAAGACTAAATCTCAACGGATCTTCTTTATCTTCTGAATATTGATGCGTTTGGATGTTAGAAGACCCCACGGAGCGAAGACGGCTGATTTGGGGGGGGTTTCGGGGGCAAATTTGGAAAAATCATTTTGGTCATAATTTGGACCAGTTGCGGATAGGGCGAAAGACTAAATCTCAACGGATCTTCTTTATCTTCTGAATATTGATGCGTTTGGATGTTAGAAGACCCCACGGAGCGAAGACGGCTGATTTGGGGGGGTTTCGGGGGCAAATTTGGAAAAATCATTTTGGTCATAATTTGGACCAGTCGCGGATAGGGCGAAAGACTAAATCTCAACGGATCTTCTTTATCTTCTGAATATTGATGCGTTTGGATGTTAGAAGACCCCACGGAGCGAAGACGGCTGATTTTGGGGGGGGGTTTCTGGGGCAAATTTGGAAAAATCATTTTGGTCATAATTTGGACCAGTCGCGGATAGGGCGAAAGACTAAATCTCAACGGATCTTCTTTATCTTCTGAATATTGATGCGTTTGGATGTTAGAAGACCCCACGGAGCGAAGACGGCTAATTTGGGGGGGGTTTCGGGGGCAAATTTGGAAAAATCCTTTTGGTCATAATTTGGACCAGTCGCGGATAGGGCGAAAGACTAAATCTCAACGGATCTTCTTTATCTTCTGAATATTGATGCGTTTGGATGTTAGAAGACCCCACGGAGCGAAGACGGCTGATTTGGGGGGGGGGTTCGGGGGCAAATTTGGAAAAATCATTTTGGTCATAATTTCGACCAGTCGCGGATAGGGCGAAAGACTAAATCTCAACGGATCTTCTTTATCTTCTGAATATTGATGCGTTTGGATGTTAGAAGACCCCACGGAGCAAAGACAGCTGATTTGGGGGGGGTTTCGGGGGCAAATTTGGAAAAATCATTTTGGTCATAATTTGGACCAGTCGCGGATAGGGCGAAAGACTAAATCTCAACGGATCTTCTTTATCTTCTGAATATTGATGCGTTTGGATGTTAGAAGACCCCACGGAGCGAAGACGGCTGATTTGGGGGGGGGTTTCGGGGGCAAATTTGGAAAAATCATTTTGGTCATAATTTGGACCAGTCGCGGATAGGGCGAAAGACTAAATCTCAACGGATCTTCTTTATCTTCTGAATATTGATGCGTTTGGATGTTAGAAGACCCCACGGAGCGAAGACGGCTGATTTGGGGGGGGTTTCGGGGGCAAATTTGGAAAAATCATTTTGGTCATAATTTGGACCAGTCGCGGATAGGGCAAAAGACTAAATCTCAACGGATCTTCTTTATCTTCTGAATATTGATGCGTTTGGATGTTAGAAGACCCCACGGAGCGAAGACGGCTGATTTGGGGGGGGGGGGTTTCGGGGGCAAATTTGGAAAAATCATTTTGGTCATAATTTGGACCAGTCGCGGATAGGGCGAAAGACTAAATCTCAAAGGATCTTCTTTATCTTCTGAATATTGATGCGTTTGGATGTTAGAAGACCCCACGGAGCGAAGACGGCTGATTTGGGGGGGGGTTTCGGGGGCAAATTTGGAAAAATCATTTTGGTCATAATTTGGACCAGTCGCGGATAGGGCGAAAGACTAAATCTCAACGGATCTTCTTTATCTTCTGAATATTGATGCGTTTGGATGTTAGAAGACCCCACGGAGCGAAGACGGCTGATTTGGGGGGGGGTTTCGGGGGCAAATTTGGAAAAATCATTTTGGTCATTATTTGGACCAGTCGCGGATAGGGCGAAAGACTAAATCTCAACGGATCTTCTTTATCTTCTGAATATTGATGCGTTTGGATGTTAGAAGACCCCACGGAGCGAAGACGGCTGATTTGGGGGGGGTTTCGGGGGCAAATTTGGAAAAATCATTTTGGTCATAATTTGGACCAGTCGCGGATAGGGCGAAAGACTAAATCTCAACGGATCTTCTTTATCTTCTGAATATTGATGCGTTTGGATGTTAGAAGACCCCACGGAGCGAAGACGGCTGATTTGGGGGGGGTTTCGGGGGCAAATTTGGAAAAATCATTTTGGTCATAATTTGGACCAGTCGCGGATAGGGCGAAAGACTAAATCTCAACGGATCTTCTTTATCTTCTGAATATTGATGCGTTTGGATGTTAGAAGACCCCACGGAGCGAAGACAGCTGATTTGGGGGGGGGGTTTCGGGGGCAAATTTGGAAAAATCATTTTGGTCATAATTTGGACCAGTCGCGGATAGGGCGAAAGACTAAATCTCAACGGATCTTCTTTATCTTCTGAATATTGATGCGTTTGGATGTTAGAAGACCCCACGGAGCGAAGACGGCTGATTTGGGGGGGGTTTCGGGGGCAAATTTGGAAAAATCATTTTGGTCATAATTTGGACCAGTTGCGGATAGGGCGAAAGACTAAATCTCAACGGATCTTCTTTATCTTCTGAATATTGATGCGTTTGGATGTTAGAAGACCCCACGGAGCGAAGACGGCTCATTTGGGGGGGGGGTGTTACACCCACAAATGTAATAATCGCCCACAAATGTAATAACGCCCACAAATGTAATAACACTTTACCCACAAATGTAATAACGCCCACAAATGTAATAACACTTTACCCACAAATGTAATAATTTCGCCCACAAATGTAATAATGCACTTTACCCACAAATGTAATAATTTTTGATCGCCCACAAATGTAATAATGACTTTACCCACAAATGTAATAAATTTGAAGGGATTTTTGGCGAATCCGTTCTAAACTAAAATCCTGTAGTAATGCGTTCATATAGCGATTGACCTATTGAATAGGTCCATGATATAGCACAAAAGTGCAAAGTCTTTTTTCCACACCCGGTTAATAAAAAAATTATAATGTAAGTCCAAAGTCTTTTTTCCAGACCCGGTTGTTTGAAAAATTATAATATAAGTCCAAAGTCTTTTTTCCAGACCCGGTTGTTTCAAAAATTATGATAAAAGTCCAGTCTTTTTTCCAGACCCAGTTGTTAAAAAAATTATAATATAAGTCCAAAGCCTTTTTTCCAGACCCGGTTATTTTAAAAATTATAATATAAGTCTTAAGTCTTTTTTCCAGACCCGGTTGATTAAAAAATTATAATATAAGTCCAAAGTCTTTTTTCCAGACCCGGTTGTTTAAAAAATTATAATATAAGTCCAAAGTCTTTTTTCCAGACTCGGTTGTTTAAAAAATTATAATGTAAGTCCAAAGTCTTTTTTCCAAACCCGGTTGTTTAAAAAATTATGATAAAAGTCCAAAGTCTTTTTTCCTGACCCGGTTGTTTAAAAAATTATGATAAAAGTCCAAAGTCTTTTTTCCAGACCCGGTTGTTTAAAAAATTTTAATATAAGTCCAAAGTCTTTTTTCCAGACCCGGTTGTTTAAAAAATTTTAATATAAGTCCAAAGTCTTTTTTCCAGACCCGGTTGTTAAAAAAATTATAATATAAGTCCAAAGTCTTTTTTCCAGACCCGGTTGATTCAAAAATTATAATATTCGTTCAAAGTCTTTTTTCCAGACCCGGTTGTTTAAAAAATTCTAATATTCGTCCAAAGCCTTTTTTTCAGACCCGGTTGTTTAAAAAATTATAATATAAGTCCAAAGTCTTTTTTCCAGACCCGGTTGTTTCAAAAATTATAATATAAGTCCAAAGTCTTTTCTCCAGACCCAGTTACTTAAAACTAAAAACTAAAACCCTTTACCCACAAATGTAATAATTTCACCCCACAAATGTAATAACGCACTTTACCCACATATGTAATAATTTTTGATCGCCCACAAATGTAGTAATGACTTTACCCACATATGTTACAAAATTTGAGGGGATTTTTGGCAAATCTGTTCTAAAATAAAACCCTATAGTAGTGTGTTCATATAGTGCAAAGTCACAGTCTTTTTTGTCTAGACCCGGTTATATAAAACATTTAAACAATCTTCCAAATAAAGATCCCAAAATTAATTCTTCTTATTGTTGAATAACATAGAAGTTTAGCGTAGTCTTTGCTCCAGACCCAAATATTTCAAATAGCAAATAATAAATAATAATAATAAAACAAGACCCCACGATTTTATTAATGTTGAACAAAATGTAAATATAGCATAGTCTTTCCTCCAGACCCAGTTATAAAAAAATCATTCAAAAACAAAAGAACAACAACAACAAACAAAAACAGAACCCGCAATCTTTTCAACATTGAATAGCGTGTGTGTATTTGAGTTTTGTCAGACGTGTATCAATCAGATATGATTATTTACGTCTGGGACCGACCTTTAACGTCACCATCCGAAACACGTAACGAGGGCTCGAACCTCGAACCTCTGCATCAATTTGTAACTTCCCCACATAGCTTGGATTACAGGCACACGCCACAACGCCCAGATAGTATCGAAATATGGTGTAGTCTTTGTTCCAGCCCCGGTTATTTCACAATTGCATATCATAAAGAACACTATTAACAAAGACCCCACTATCTCCTTGATGTTGAATAACTTGAAAATATAAAGTAGTCTTTTTTCAAGACCCAGTTATTTTAAAATAACAAATCATAGAAAAGATATATAATAATAATAAAACAAAGGCCCCACAGTCTTACTGATGTTGAATAACATGGAAATATAGCGTAGTCTTTCCTCCAGACCCACTTATTTTAAAATTACAAATCATTTTTTAAAGAGTCAACAAGAAACAAAGACCCCCACTATCTTATTAATATTAAATAACATGGGAATATAGCGTAGACTTTCATCCAGACCCAGATCCTTCAAATAACAAATGAATAATAATAATAATAAATTAATAATGATAATAAAAAACAACGACCCACGATCATATTCATGTTGAATAATATGGAAATATAGCGTGGTCTTTTCTCAAGACCCAGTAATAAAAATCATTAAAAAACACAACAACAACAACAAAACAAAGACCCTGCAATCTTATCAACATTGGATAGCATGGAAATATGGTGTAGTCTTTGCTCCAGACCCAGTTATTTCAAAGTAGGAAATTATAAGAAACAATAAAAACAAACAAACAGTATCCGTAAAGACCCCACAATATCATTGATGTAGAAAAACATTGTTGTTATCTTGGATTTAAAGGCGCGTATCATATGAATATTTACGCCTATGATTAATTTGTCGTCTTTGTGGTATGCGTTATCACATGATTTTTATAGTTTGGCTTAATTTGTATTTTTAAGAGAACTAGGTGTGGGGTAAAGCCTAGATTTTTTCAATGATTGTTTATCTTTTAAATAACCGGGTCCAGAAGAAAGACTAATCATAATACTCGGGTTATTCCACAGGAATAAGAATATGACAAAGTTTTATGTTTTTAAGATTGTTTAAATCATTTTTTAAATGACTGGGTCTGGAATAAAGACAACGCTCTAAACATGTGCTTTTTTACATGGTCTTAATTTGGAGGATTGATGGTTCTTAAATTGGGGGTTGGGGGTTGGGTTTTTTATTGCTTTTTTATTCTTGAAATAACTGTGTCTGGAGGTAATTCTACAATCGATCTTCATGTTATTCCACAGTAATTAGATTATTGGGTATTCGTTTTAGAATATTTGTAAAAACTGTTTTATTTTTTCAAATAATAACCAAGTCTTGAGAAAAGATTATTGCTTTACCCATGCATTATTACAATGTTTTGTAGGGGTCTTAGTTTTATTTAAAAAAAAAATGGGTGTGGGGTAAAGACATTTTTTTTCTGGGTGTAATTTTTGAAAATTGGTCTTAGATTTGAAGTATTTTTAAACTTCATATTTTAAATAACTGGGTCTGGTGGAAAGAGTACGTTTTGAATCTCGTCTTATTCCACAAGAATAAGAATATGATAGGGTCTTACGATAGAAGATTTTTTGGGGGGTAATATTTTCAATGATTAGGTCTGGAATAAAGACAACGTTCTGAACCTCTTTTTAAAACAGGTTCTTAGGTTGAAGGATTGCTTGGCCTTAGATTTGTAGTTTTTCATTATTACTATTTGCGATATTTTGAAAAAAAATAACTGGGTCTGGCTGAAAGACTACTCTATATGTCCATGTTATCCATCATTAACAAGATTATGGAGTCTTTATACTGTTTTTGTTGTTGAATTGTTATTTATAATTTTGGAATAACAGGGCTTAGAGAAAAGACTAAGTTCAATTTTCATTTTTTATTCCACTGGAATATCATTATGGTATCTTACTTTGGACTTATATTATGATTTTTGAAATAACCGGGTCTGGAAAAAAGACTTTGGACTTATAGTATAATTTTTTTAACAACCGGGTCTGGAAAAAAGACTTTGGACTTATATTATATTTTTTTACTCAAACAGGTCTCGAAAAAAGACTGACTTTTATTATAATTTTTGAATTAACTGGGTCTGGAAAAAAGACTTTGCACTTTTGTGCTATATGAACGCATCACTATAGGGTTTAAGTTGTTAGTTTTAAGTAACCGGGTCTGGAGAAAAGACTACGCTTGGTTCTGAAATTACTCTGAGCGCATATATAAACAATACGCGCCGTATAATTTCTAAAAACAACAAAGACATTTATTCCACCAGCTTTAATTAACTGGGTCTGGAGAAAAGACTAAGCTCGATTCTCATTTTTATTCCACTGGAATAGCATTATCGTATCTTAGTTTTGACTTATATTATAATTTTTGAAACAACCGGGTCTGGAAAAAAGATTTTGGACTTATTTTATAATTTTTTAATTAACTGGGTCTGGAAAAAAGACCATACACTTTTGTGCTATATGAACACATTACTATAGGGTTTTAGTTTTTAATTTTAAGTAACTGGGTCTGGAGAAAAGACTACACTTGATTCTCAATTTACTCTTTGCGCATATTTTCACGATACGCACTGTATAAGTTAAAACCACAACAAGACATTTATTCCACAAGTTATATTATATTTTTGAAGAAGCCGGGTCTGGAAAAAAGACTTTGGACTTATATTATAATTTTTGAAACAACCGGGTCTGGAAAAAAGACTTTGGACTTTTATCATAATTTTTTTAACAACCGGGTCAGGAAAAAAGACTTTGGACTTTTATCATAATTTTTTAAACAACCGAGTCTGGAAAAAAGACTTTGGACTTATATTATAATTTTTTAAACAACCGGGTCTGGAAAAAAGACTTTGGACTTATATCATAATTTTTTAAACAACCGGGTCTGGAAAAAAGACTTTGGACTTATCTTATAATTTTTTTAACAACCGGGTCTGGAAAAAAGACTTTGGACTTATATTATAATTTTTTAAACAACCGGGTCTGGAAAAAAGACTTTGGACTTATATTATAATTTTTTAAAAACCGGGTCTGGAAAAAAGACTTTGGACTTTTATCAAAATTTTTTAAACAACCAGGTCTGGAAAAAAGACTTTGGACTTATATTATAATTTTTTAAACAACCGGGTCTGGAAAAAAGACTTTGGACTTATATTATAATGTTTCAAACAACCGGGTCTGGAAAAAAGACTTTGGACTTATATTATAATTTTTTTAACAACCGGGTCTGGAAAAAAGACTTTGGACTTATATTATAATGTTTTAAACAACCGGGTCTGGAAAAAAGACTTTGAACTTATATTATAATTTTTGAAACAACCGGGTATGAAAAAAAGACTTTGGACTTATATTATAATTTTTGAAATAACTGGGTCTGGAAAAAAGACTTTGGACTTATATTATAATTTTTCAAACAACCGGGTCTGGAAAAAAGACTTTGGACTTACATTATAATTTTTTAATTAACCGGGTCTGGAAAAAGACTTTGCACTTTTGTGCTATATCATGGACCTAATAGGTCTATCGCTATATGAACGCATTACTACAGGATTTTAGTTTAGAACGGATTCGCCAAAAATCCCTTCAAATTTATTACATTTGTGGGTAAAGTCATTATTACATTTGTGGGTGATCAAAAATTATTACATTTGTGGGTAAAGTGCATTATTACATTTGTGGGTGAAATTATTACATTTGTGGGTAAAGTGTTATTACATTTGTGGGCGTTATTACATTTGTGGGTAAAGTGTTATTACATTTGTGGGCGTTATTACATTTGTGGGCGTTATTACATTTGTGGGTGCAACAGGGGGTTCGGGGGCAAATTTGGAAAAATCATTTTGGTCATAATTTGGACCAGTCGCGGATAGGGCGAAAGACTAAATCTCAACGGATCTTCTTTATCTTCTGAATATTGATGCGTTTGGATGTTAGAAGACCCCACGGAGCAAAGACAGCTGATTTGGGGGGGGGTTTCGGGGGCAAATTTGGAAAAATCCTTTTGGTCATAATTTGGACCAGTCGCGGATAGGGCGAAAGACTAAATCTCAACGGATCTTCTTTATCTTCTGAATATTGATGCGTTTGGATGTTAGAAGACCCCACGGAGTGAAGACGGCTGATTTGGGGGGGGTTTCGGGGGCAAATTTGGAAAAATCATTTTGGTCATAATTTGGACCAGTCGCGGATAGGGCGAAAGACTAAATCTCAACGTATCTTCTTTATCTTCTGAATATTGATGCGTTTGGATGTTAGAAGACCCCACGGAGCGAAGACGGCTGATTTGGGGGGGGTTTCGGGGGCAAATTTGGAAAAATCATTTTGGTCATAATTTGGACCAGTCGCGGATAGGGCAAAAGACTAAATCTCAACAGATCTTCTTTATCTTCTGAATATTGATGCGTTTGGATGTTAGAAGACCCCACGGAGCGAAGACGGCTGATTTGGGGGGGGGGGTTTCGGGGGCAAATTTGGAAAAATCATTTTGGTCATAATTTGGACCAGTCGCGGATAGGGCGAAAGACTAAATCTCAACGGATCTTCTTTATCTTCTGAATATTGATGCGTTTGGATGTTAGAAGACCCCACGGAGCGAAGACGGCTGATTTGGGGGGGGTTTCGGGGGCAAATTTGGAAAAATCATTTTGGTCATAATTTGGACCAGTCGCGGATAGGGCGAAAGACTAAATCTCAACGGATCTTCTTTATCTTCTGAATATTGATGCGTTTGGATGTTAGAAGACCCCACGGAGCGAAGACAGCTGATTTGGGGGGGGTTTCGGGGGCAAATTTGGAAAAATCATTTTGGTCATAATTTGGACCAGTCGCGGATAGGGCGAAAGACTAAATCTCAACGGATCTTCTTTATCTTCTGAATATTAATGCGTTTGGATGTTAGAAGACCCCACGGAGCGAAGACGGCTGATTTGGGGGGGGTTTCGGGGGCAAATTTGGAAAAATCATTTTGGTCATAATTTGGACCAGTCGCGGATAGGCCGAAAGACTAAATCTCAACGGATCTTCTTTATCTTCTGAATATTGATGCGTTTGGATGTTAGAAGACCCCACGGAGCAAAGACGGCTGATTTGGGGGGGGTTTCGGGGGCAAATTTGGAAAAATCATTTTGGTCATAATTTGGACCAGTCGCGGATAGGGCGAAATACTAAATCTCAACGGATCTTCTTTATCTTCTGAATATTGATGCGTTTGGATGTTAGAAGACCCCACGGAGAAAAGACGGCTGATTGGGGGGGGGGGGTTTCGGGGGCAAATTTGGAAAAATCATTTTGGTCATAATTTGGACCAGTCGCGGATAGGGCGAAAGACTAAATCTCAACGGATCTTCTTTATCTTCTGAATATTGATGCGTTTGGATGTTAGAAGACCCCATGGAGCGAAGACGGCTGATTTGGGGGGGGTTTCGGGGGCAAATTTGGAAAAATCCTTTTGGTCATAATTTGGACCAGTCGCGGATAGGGCGAAAGACTAAATCTCAACGGATCTTCTTTATCTTCTGAATATTGATGCGTTTGGATGTTAGAAGACCCCACAGAGCGAAGACGGCTGATTTGGGGGGGGTTTCGGGGGCAAATTTGGAAAAATAATTTTGGTCATAATTTGGACCAGTCGCGGATAGGGCGAAAGACTAAATCTCAACGGATCTTCTTTATCTTCTGAATATTGATGCGTTTGGATAATAGAAGACCCTACGGAGCAAAGACGGCTGATTTGGGGGGGGGTTCGGGGGCAAATTTGGAAAAATCATTTTGGTCATAATTTGGACCAGTCGCGGATAGGGCGAAAGACTAAATCTCAACGGATCTTCTTTATCTTCTGAATATTGATGCGTTTGAATGTTAGAAGACCCCATGGAGCGAAGACGGCTGATTTCGGGGGGGTTTCGGGGGCAAATTTGGAAAAATCCTTTTGGTCATAATTTGGACCAGTCGCGGATAGGGCGAAAGACTAAATCTCAACGGATCTTCTTTATCTTCTGAATATTGATGCGTTTGGATGTTAGAAGACCCCACGGAGCAAAGACGGCTGATTTGGGGGGGGTTTCGGGGGCAAATTTGGAAAAATCATTTTGGTCATAATTTGGACCAGTCGCGGATAGGGCGAAAGACTAAATCTCAACGGATCTTCTTTATCTTCTGAATATTGATGCGTTTGGATGTTAGAAGACCCTACGGAGCAAAGACGGCTGATTGGGGGGGGGGTTCGGGGGCAAATTTGGAAAAATCATTTTGGTCATAATTTGGACCAGTCGCGGATAGGGCGAAAGACTAAATCTCAACGGATCTTCTTTATCTTCTGAATATTGATGCGTTTGGATGTTAGAAGACCCCACGGAGCAAAGACAGCTGATTTGGGGGGGGTTTCGGGGGCAAATTTGGAAAAATCCTTTTGGTCATAATTTGGACCAGTCGCGGATAGGGCGAAAGACTAAATCTCAACGGATCTTCTTTATCTTCTGAATATTGATGCGTTTGGATGTTAGAAGACCCCACGGAGCAAAGACAGCTGATTTTTGGGGGGTTTCGGGGGCAAATTTGGAAGCATCCTTTTGGTCATAATTTGGACCAGTCGCGGATAGGGCGAAAGACTAAATCTCAACGGATCTTCTTTATCTTCTGAATATTGATGCGTTTGGATGTTAGAAGACCCCAAGAGTGAAGACGGCTGATTTGGGGGGGGTTTCGGGGGCAAATTTGGAAAAATCATTTTGGTCATAATTTGGACCAGTCGCGGATAGGGCGAAAGACTAAATCTCAACGTATCTTCTTTATCTTCTGAATATTGATGCGTTTGGATGTTAGAAGACCCCACGGAGCGAAGACGGCTGATTTGGGGGGGGTTTCGGGGGCAAATTTGGAAAAATCATTTTGGTCATAATTTGGACCAGTCGCGGATAGGGCAAAAGACTAAATCTCAACAGATCTTCTTTATCTTCTGAATATTGATGCGTTTGGATGTTAGAAGACCCCACGGAGCGAAGACGGCTGATTTGGGGGGGGGGGTTTCGGGGGCAAATTTGGAAAAATCATTTTGGTCATAATTTGGACCAGTCGCGGATACGGCGAAAGACTAAATCTCAACGGATCTTCTTTATCTTCTGAATATTGATGCGTTTGGATGTTAGAAGACCCCACGGAGCGAAGACGGCTGATTTGGGGGGGGTTTCGGGGGCAAATTTGGAAAAATCATTTTGGTCATAATTTGGACCAGTCGCGGATAGGGCGAAAGACTAAATCTCAACGGATCTTCTTTATCTTCTGAATATTGATGCGTTTGGATGTTAGAAGACCCCACGGAGCGAAGACAGCTGATTTGGGGGGGGTTTCGGGGGCAAATTTGGAAAAATCATTTTGGTCATAATTTGGACCAGTCGCGGATAGGGCGAAAGACTAAATCTCAACGGATCTTCTTTATCTTCTGAATATTAATGCGTTTGGATGTTAGAAGACCCCACGGAGCGAAGACGGCTGATTTGGGGGGGGTTTCGGGGGCAAATTTGGAAAAATCATTTTGGTCATAATTTGGACCAGTCGCGGATAGGCCGAAAGACTAAATCTCAACGGATCTTCTTTATCTTCTGAATATTGATGCGTTTGGATGTTAGAAGACCCCACGGAGCAAAGACGGCTGATTTGGGGGGGGTTTCGGGGGCAAATTTGGAAAAATCATTTTGGTCATAATTTGGACCAGTCGCGGATAGGGCGAAATACTAAATCTCAACGGATCTTCTTTATCTTCTGAATATTGATGCGTTTGGATGTTAGAAGACCCCACGGAGCAAAGACGGCTGATTGGGGGGGGGGGGGTTTCGGGGGCAAATTTGGAAAAATCATTTTGGTCATAATTTGGACCAGTCGCGGATAGGGCGAAAGACTAAATCTCAACGGATCTTCTTTATCTTCTGAATATTGATGCGTTTGGATGTTAGAAGACCCCATGGAGCGAAGACGGCTGATTTGGGGGGGGTTTCGGGGGCAAATTTGGAAAAATCCTTTTGGTCATAATTTGGACCAGTCGCGGATAGGGCGAAAGACTAAATCTCAACGGATCTTCTTTATCTTCTGAATATTGATGCGTTTGGATGTTAGAAGACCCCACAGAGCGAAGACGGCTGATTTGGGGGGGGTTTCGGGGGCAAATTTGGAAAAATAATTTTGGTCATAATTTGGACCAGTCGCGGATAGGGCGAAAGACTAAATCTCAACGGATCTTCTTTATCTTCTGAATATTGATGCGTTTAGATAATAGAAGACCCTACGGAGCAAAGACGGCTGATTTGGGGGGGGGTTCGGGGGCAAATTTGGAAAAATCATTTTGGTCATAATTTGGACCAGTCGCGGATAGGGCGAAAGACTAAATCTCAACGGATCTTCTTTATCTTCTGAATATTGATGCGTTTGAATGTTAGAAGACCCCATGGAGCGAAGACGGCTGATTTCGGGGGGGTTTCGGGGGCAAATTTGGAAAAATCCTTTTGGTCATAATTTGGACCAGTCGCGGATAGGGCGAAAGACTAAATCTCAACGGATCTTCTTTATCTTCTGAATATTGATGCGTTTGGATGTTAGAAGACCCCACGGAGCAAAGACGGCTGATTTGGGGGGGGTTTCGGGGGCAAATTTGGAAAAATCATTTTGGTCATAATTTGGACCAGTCGCGGATAGGGCGAAAGACTAAATCTCAACGGATCTTCTTTATCTTCTGAATATTGATGCGTTTGGATGTTAGAAGACCCCACGGAGTGAAGACGGCTGATTTGGGGGGGGTTTCGGGGGCAAATTTGGAAAAATCATTTTGGTCATAATTTGGACCAGTCGCGGATAGGGCGAAAGACTAAATCTCAACGTATCTTCTTTATTTTCTGAATATTGATGCGTTTGGATGTTAGAAGACCCCACGGAGCGAAGACGGCTGATTTGGGGGGGGTTTCGGGGGCAAATTTGGAAAAATCATTTTGGTCATAATTTGGACCAGTCGCGGATAGGGCAAAAGACTAAATCTCAACAGATCTTCTTTATCTTCTGAATATTGATGCGTTTGGATGTTAGAAGACCCCACGGAGCGAAGACGGCTGATTTGGGGGGGGGGGTTTCGGGGGCAAATTTGGAAAAATCATTTTGGTCATAATTTGGACCAGTCGCGGATACGGCGAAAGACTAAATCTCAACGGATCTTCTTTATCTTCTGAATATTGATGCGTTTGGATGTTAGAAGACCCCACGGAGCGAAGACGGCTGATTTGGGGGGGGTTTCGGGGGCAAATTTGGAAAAATCATTTTGGTCATAATTTGGACCAGTCGCGGATAGGGCGAAAGACTAAATCTCAACGGATCTTCTTTATCTTCTGAATATTGATGCGTTTGGATGTTAGAAGACCCCACGGAGCGAAGACAGCTGATTTGGGGGGGGTTTCGGGGGCAAATTTGGAAAAATCATTTTGGTCATAATTTGGACCAGTCGCGGATAGGGCGAAAGACTAAATCTCAACGGATCTTCTTTATCTTCTGAATATTAATGCGTTTGGATGTTAGAAGACCCCACGGAGCGAAGACGGCTGATTTGGGGGGGGTTTCGGGGGCAAATTTGGAAAAATCATTTTGGTCATAATTTGGACCAGTCGCGGATAGGCCGAAAGACTAAATCTCAACGGATCTTCTTTATCTTCTGAATATTGATGCGTTTGGATGTTAGAAGACCCCACGGAGCAAAGACGGCTGATTTGGGGGGGGTTTCGGGGGCAAATTTGGAAAAATCATTTTGGTCATAATTTGGACCAGTCGCGGATAGGGCGAAATACTAAATCTCAACGGATCTTCTTTATCTTCTGAATATTGATGCGTTTGGATGTTAGAAGACCCCACGGAGCAAAGACGGCTGATTGGGGGGGGGGGGTTTCGGGGGCAAATTTGGAAAAATCATTTTGGTCATAATTTGGACCAGTCGCGGATAGGGCGAAAGACTAAATCTCAACGGATCTTCTTTATCTTCTGAATATTGATGCGTTTGGATGTTAGAAGACCCCATGGAGCGAAGACGGCTGATTTGGGGGGGGTTTCGGGGGCAAATTTGGAAAAATCCTTTTGGTCATAATTTGGACCAGTCGCGGATAGGGCGAAAGACTAAATCTCAACGGATCTTCTTTATCTTCTGAATATTGATGCGTTTGGATGTTAGAAGACCCCACAGAGCGAAGACGGCTGATTTGGGGGGGGTTTCGGGGGCAAATTTGGAAAAATAATTTTGGTCATAATTTTGACCGGTCGCGGATAGGGCGAAAGACTAAATCTCAACGGATCTTCTTTATCTTCTGAATATTGATGCGTTTGGATAATAGAAGACCCTACGGAGCAAAGACGGCTGATTTGGGGGGGGGTTCGGGGGCAAATTTGGAAAAATCATTTTGGTCATAATTTGGACCAGTCGCGGATAGGGCGAAAGACTAAATCTCAACGGATCTTCTTTATCTTCTGAATATTGATGCGTTTGAATGTTAGAAGACCCCATGGAGCGAAGACGGCTGATTTCGGGGGGGTTTCGGGGGCAAATTTGGAAAAATCCTTTTGGTCATAATTTGGACCAGTCGCGGATAGGGCGAAAGACTAAATCTCAACGGATCTTCTTTATCTTCTGAATATTGATGCGTTTGGATGTTAGAAGACCCCACGGAGCAAAGACGGCTGATTTGGGGGGGGTTTCGGGGGCAAATTTGGAAAAATCATTTTGGTCATAATTTGGACCAGTCGCGGATAGGGCGAAAGACTAAATCTCAACGGATCTTCTTTATCTTCTGAATATTGATGCGTTTGGATGTTAGAAGACCCTACGGAGCAAAGACGGCTGATTGGGGGGGGGGGTTCGGGGGCAAATTTGGAAAAATCATTTTGGTCATAATTTGGACCAGTCGCGGATAGGGCGAAAGACTAAATCTCAACGGATCTTCTTTATCTTCTGAATATTGATGCGTTTGGATGTTAGAAGACCCCACGGAGCAAAGACGGCTGATTTGGGGGGGGTTTCGGGGGCAAATTTGGAAAAATCCTTTTGGTCATAATTTGGACCAGTCGCGGATAGGGCGAAAGACTAAATCTCAACGGATCTTCTTTATCTTCTGAATATTGATGCGTTTGGATGTTAGAAGACCCCACGGAGCAAAGACAGCTGATTTGGGGGGGGTTTCGGGGGCAAATTTGGAAAAATCCTTTTGGTCATAATTTGGACCAGTCGCGGATAGGGCGAAAGACTAAATCTCAACGGATCTTCTTTATCTTCTGAATATTGATGCGTTTGGATGTTAGAAGACCCCACGGAGTGAAGACGGCTGATTTGGGGGGGGGTTTCGGGGGCAAATTTGGAAAAATCATTTTGGTCATAATTTGGACCAGTCGCGGATAGGGCGAAAGACTAAATCTCAACGTATCTTCTTTATCTTCTGAATATTGATGCGTTTGGATGTTAGAAGACCCCACGGAGCGAAGACGGCTGATTTGGGGGGGGTTTCGGGGGCAAATTTGGAAAAATCATTTTGGTCATAATTTGGACCAGTCGCGGATAGGGCAAAAGACTAAATCTCAACAGATCTTCTTTATCTTCTGAATATTGATGCGTTTGGATGTTAGAAGACCCCACGGAGCGAAGACGGCTGATTTGGGGGGGGGGGGTTTCGGGGGCAAATTTGGAAAAATCATTTTGGTCATAATTTGGACCAGTCGCGGATAGGGCGAAAGACTAAATCTCAACGGATCTTCTTTATCTTCTGAATATTGATGCGTTTGGATGTTAGAAGACCCCACGGAGCGAAGACGGCTGATTTGGGGGGGGTTTCGGGGGCAAATTTGGAAAAATCATTTTGGTCATAATTTGGACCAGTCGCGGATAGGGCGAAAGACTAAATCTCAACGGATCTTCTTTATCTTCTGAATATTGATGCGTTTGGATGTTAGAAGACCCCACGGAGCGAAGACAGCTGATTTGGGGGGGGTTTCGGGGGCAAATTTGGAAAAATCATTTTGGTCATAATTTGGACCAGTCGCGGATAGGGCGAAAGACTAAATCTCAACGGATCTTCTTTATCTTCTGAATATTAATGCGTTTGGATGTTAGAAGACCCCACGGAGCGAAGACGGCTGATTTGGGGGGGGTTTCGGGGGCAAATTTGGAAAAATCATTTTGGTCATGATTTGGACCAGTCGCGGATAGGCCGAAAGACTAAATCTCAATGGATCTTCTTTATCTTCTGAATATTGATGCGTTTGGATGTTAGAAGACCCCACGGAGCAAAGACGGCTGATTTGGGGGGGGTTTCGGGGGCAAATTTGGAAAATTCATTTTGGTCATAATTTGGACCAGTCGCGGATAGGGCGAAATACTAAATCTCAACGGATCTTCTTTATCTTCTGAATATTGATGCGTTTGGATGTTAGAAGACCCCACGGAGCAAAGACGGCTGATTGGGGGGGGGGGTTTCGGGGGCAAATTTGGAAAAATCATTTTGGTCATAATTTGGACCAGTCGCGGATAGGGCGAAAGACTAAATCTCAACGGATCTTCTTTATCTTCTGAATATTGATGCGTTTGGATGTTAGAAGACCCCATGGAGCGAAGACGGCTGATTTGGGGGGGGGTTTCGGGGGCAAATTTGGAAAAATCCTTTTGGTCATAATTTGGACCAGTCGCGGATAGGGCGAAAGACTAAATCTCAACGGATCTTCTTTATCTTCTGAATATTGATGCGTTTGGATGTTAGAAGACCCCACAGAGCGAAGACGGCTGATTTGGGGGGGGTTTCGGGGGCAAATTTGGAAAAATAATTTTGGTCATAATTTGGACCAGTCGCGGATAGGGCGAAAGACTAAATCTCAACGGATCTTCTTTATCTTCTGAATATTGATGCGTTTGGATAATAGAAGACCCTACGGAGCAAAGACGGCTGATTTGGGGGGGGGTTCGGGGGCAAATTTGGAAAAATCATTTTGGTCATAATTTGGACCAGTCGCGGATAGGGCGAAAGACTAAATCTCAACGGATCTTCTTTATCTTCTGAATATTGATGCGTTTGAATGTTAGAAGACCCCATGGAGCGAAGACGGCTGATTTCGGGGGGGTTTCGGGGGCAAATTTGGAAAAATCCTTTTGGTCATAATTTGGACCAGTCGCGGATAGGGCGAAAGACTAAATCTCAACGGATCTTCTTTATCTTCTGAATATTGATGCGTTTGGATGTTAGAAGACCCCACGGAGCAAAGACGGCTGATTTGGGGGGGGTTTCGGGGGCAAATTTGGAAAAATCATTTTGGTCATAATTTGGACCAGTCGCGGATAGGGCGAAAGACTAAATCTCAACGGATCTTCTTTATCTTCTGAATATTGATGCGTTTGGATGTTAGAAGACCCTACGGAGCAAAGACGGCTGATTGGGGGGGGGGTTCGGGGGCAAATTTGGAAAAATCATTTTGGTCATAATTTGGACCAGTCGCGGATAGGGCGAAAGACTAAATCTCAACGGATCTTCTTTATCTTCTGAATATTGATGCGTTTGGATGTTAGAAGACCCCACGGAGCAAAGACAGCTGATTTGGGGGGGGTTTCGGGGGCAAATTTGGAAAAATCCTTTTGGTCATAATTTGGACCAGTCGCGGATAGGGCGAAAGACTAAATCTCAACGGATCTTCTTTATCTTCTGAATATTGATGCGTTTGGATGTTAGAAGACCCCACGGAGTGAAGACGGCTGATTTGGGGGGGGTTTCGGGGGCAAATTTGGAAAAATCATTTTGGTCATAATTTGGACCAGTCGCGGATAGGGCGAAAGACTAAATCTCAACGTATCTTCTTTATCTTCTGAATATTGATGCGTTTGGATGTTAGAAGACCCCACGGAGCGAAGACGGCTGATTTGGGGGGGGTTTCGGGGGCAAATTTGGAAAAATCATTTTGGTCATAATTTGGACCAGTCGCGGATAGGGCAAAAGACTAAATCTCAACAGATCTTCTTTATCTTCTGAATATTGATGCGTTTGGATGTTAGAAGACCCCACGGAGCGAAGACGGCTGATTTGGGGGGGGGGTTTCGGGGGCAAATTTGGAAAAATCATTTTGGTCATAATTTGGACCAGTCGCGGATAGGGCGAAAGACTAAATCTCAACGGATCTTCTTTATCTTCTGAATATTGATGCGTTTGGATGTTAGAAGACCCCACGGAGCGAAGACGGCTGATTTGGGGGGGGTTTCGGGGGCAAATTTGGAAAAATCATTTTGGTCATAATTTGGACCAGTCGCGGATAGGGCGAAAGACTAAATCTCAACGGATCTTCTTTATCTTCTGAATATTGATGCGTTTGGATGTTAGAAGACCCCACGGAGCGAAGACAGCTGATTTGGGGGGGGTTTCGGGGGCAAATTTGGAAAAATCATTTTGGTCATAATTTGGACCAGTCGCGGATAGGGCGAAAGACTAAATCTCAACGGATCTTCTTTATCTTCTGAATATTAATGCGTTTGGATGTTAGAAGACCCCACGGAGCGAAGACGGCTGATTTGGGGGGGGTTTCGGGGGCAAATTTGGAAAAATCATTTTGGTCATAATTTGGACCAGTCGCGGATAGGCCGAAAGACTAAATCTCAACGGATCTTCTTTATCTTCTGAATATTGATGCGTTTGGATGTTAGAAGACCCCACGGAGCAAAGACGGCTGATTTGGGGGGGGTTTCGGGGGCAAATTTGGAAAAATCATTTTGGTCATAATTTGGACCAGTCGCGGATAGGGCGAAATACTAAATCTCAACGGATCTTCTTTATCTTCTGAATATTGATGCGTTTGGATGTTAGAAGACCCCACGGAGCAAAGACGGCTGATTGGGGGGGGTGGGTTTCGGGGGCAAATTTGGAAAAATCATTTTGGTCATAATTTGGACCAGTCGCGGATAGGGCGAAAGACTAAATCTCAACGGATCTTCTTTATCTTCTGAATATTGATGCGTTTGGATGTTAGAAGACCCCATGGAGCGAAGACGGCTGATTTGGGGGGGGTTTCGGGGGCAAATTTGGAAAAATCCTTTTGGTCATAATTTGGACCAGTCGCGGATAGGGCGAAAGACTAAATCTCAACGGATCTTCTTTATCTTCTGAATATTGATGCGTTTGGATGTTAGAAGACCCCACAGAGCGAAGACGGCTGATTTGGGGGGGGTTTCGGGGGCAAATTTGGAAAAATATTTTTGGTCATAATTTGGACCAGTCGCGGATAGGGCGAAAGACTAAATCTCAACGGATCTTCTTTATCTTCTGAATATTGATGCGTTTGGATAATAGAAGACCCTACGGAGCAAAGACGGCTGATTGGGGGGGGGTTCGGGGGCAAATTTGGAAAAATCATTTTGGTCATAATATGGACCAGTCGCGGATAGGGCGAAAGACTAAATCTCAACGGATCTTCTTTATCTTCTGAATATTGATGCGTTTGGATGTTAGAAGACCCCACGGAGCGAAGACGGCTGATTTGGGGGGGGGTTTCGGGGGCAAATTTGGAAAAATCATTTTGGTCATAATTTGGACCAGTCGCGGATAGGGCGAGAGACTAAATCTCAACGGATCTTCTTTATCTTCTGAATATTGATGCGTTTGGATGTTAGAAGACCCCACGGAGCAAAGACGGCTGATTTGGGGGGGGGGGTTTCGGGGGCAAATTTGGAAAAATCATTTTGGTCATAATTTGGACCAGTCGCGGATAGGGCGAAAGACTAAATCTCAACGGATCTTCTTTATCTTCTGAATATTGATGCGTTTGGATGTTAGAAGACCCCACGAGCGAAAACGGCTGATTTGGGGGGGGGGTTTCGGGGGCAAATTTGGAAAAATCATTTTGGTCATAATTTGGACCAGTCGCGGATAGGGCGAAAGACTAAATCTCAACGGATCTTCTTTATCTTCTGAATATTGATGCGTTTGGATGTTAGAAGACCCCACAGAGCGAAGACGGCTGATTTGGGGGGGGTTTCGGGGGCAAATTTGGAAAAATCATTTTGGTCATAATTTGGACCAGTCGCGGATAGGGCGAAAGACTAAATCTCAACGGATCTTCTTTATCTTCTGAATATTGATGCGTTTGGATAATAGAAGACCCTACGGAGCAAAGACGGCTGATTTGGGGGGGGGTTCGGGGGCAAATTTGGAAAAATCATTTTGGTCATAATTTGGACCAGTCGCGGATAGGGCGAAAGACTAAATCTCAACGGATCTTCTTTATCTTCTGAATATTGATGCGTTTGAATGTTAGAAGACCCCATGGAGCGAAGACGGCTGATTTCGGGGGGGTTTCGGGGGCAAATTTGGAAAAATCCTTTTGGTCATAATTTGGACCAGTCGCGGATAGGGCGAAAGACTAAATCTCAACAGATCTTCTTTATCTTCTGAATATTGATGCGTTTGGATGTTAGAAGACCCCACGGAGCAAAGACGGCTGATTTGGGGGGGGTTTCGGGGGCAAATTTGGAAAAATCATTTTGGTCATAATTTGGACCAGTCGCGGATAGGGCGAAAGACTAAATCTCAACGGATCTTCTTTATCTTCTGAATATTGATGCGTTTGGATGTTAGAAGACCCTACGGAGCAAAGACGGCTGATTTGGGGGGGGGGTTCGGGGGCAAATTTGGAAAAATCATTTTGGTCATAATATGGACCAGTCGAGGATAGGGCGAAAGACTAAATCTCAACGGATCTTCTTTATCTTCTGAATATTGATGCGTTTGGATGTTAGAAGACCCCACGGAGCAAAGACGGCTGATTTGGGGGGGGGTTTCGTGGGCAAATTTGGAAAAATCATTTTGGTCATAATTTGGACCAGTCGCGGATAGGGCGAGAGACTAAATCTCAACGGATCTTCTTTATCTTCTGAATATTGATGCGTTTGGATGTTAGAAGACCCCACGGAGCAAAGACGGCTGATTTGGGGGGGGGTTTCGGGGGCAAATTTGGAAAAATCATTTTGGTCATAATTTGGACCAGTCGCGGATAGGGCGAAAGACTAAATCTCAACGGATCTTCTTTATCTTCTGAATATTGATGCGTTTGGATGTTAGAAGACCCCACGAGCGAAAACGGCTGATTTGGGGGGGGGTTTCGGGGGCAAATTTGGAAAAATCATTTTGGTCATAATTTGGACCAGTCGCGGATAGGGCGAAAGACTAAATCTCAACGGATCTTCTTTATCTTCTGAATATTGATGCGTTTGGATGTTAGAAGACCCCACGGAGCGAAGACGGCTGATTTGGAGGGGTTTCGGGGGCAAATTTGGAAAAATCATTTTGGTCATAATTTGGACCAGTCGCGGATAGGGCGAAAGACTAAATCTCAACGGATCTTCTTTATCTTCTGAATATTGATGCGTTTGGATGTTAGAAGACCCCACGGAGCGAAGACGGCTGATTTGGGGGGGGGTTTCGGGGGCAAATTTTGAAAAATCATTTTGGTCATAGTTTTGACAGTCGCGGATAGGGCGAAAGACTAAATCTCAACGGATCTTCTTTATCTTCTGAATATTGATGCGTTTGGATGTTAGAAGACCCCACGGAGCGAAGATTTGGGGGGGGTTTCGGGGGCAAATTTGGAAAAATCATTTTGGTCATAATTTGGACCAGTCGCGGATAGGGCGAAAGACTAAATCTCAACGGATCTTCTTTATCTTCTGAATATTGATGCGTTTGGATGTTAGAAGACCCCACGGAGCGAAGACGCCTGATTTGGGGGGGGTTTCGGGGGCAAATTTGGAAAAATCATTTTGGTCATAATTTGGACCAGTCGCGGATAGGGCGAAAGACTAAATCTCAACGGATCTTCTTTATCTTCTGAATATTGATGCGTTTGGATGTTAGAAGACCCCACGGAGCGAAGACGGTTGATTTTGGGGGGGGTTTCGGGGGCAAATTTGGAAAAATCATTTTGGTCATAATTTGGACCAGTCGCGGATAGGGCGAAAGACAAAATCTCAACGGATCTTCTTTATCTTCTGAATATTGATGCGTTT